>NC_056734.1:891070880-891185880 GCF_019279795.1 Protopterus annectens
CTCGGCTTGGCTTGGGAGTGCCTTCTGTGTGGAGTCTGCATGTCCTCCCTGCGGTTGGGTAGCGTTCTAAAGACATGCGTGCGTAAATGGGCGTGACTTCGTTGAAGGTTGGGCATCGAGCTGGCACCTCGCTGTTTCATAAAAATCTACTGCCAGTCATTAGCAGACTGGAGTTCTGCTGTGGCGACCCCTTACTGGGAAAAAGCTGAAAGACAAACAGCAACATGCTGCTCCCGTGTGTGTGTGTGTGTGTGTGTGTGTGTGTGTGTGTGTGTGTGTGTGTGTGTGTGTGTGTGTGTGTGTAAAATGCCCCAGTTAAGTATACCTGGTGGTTAGTGTTACCACCTGTGATTCAGGGAGTTGAGGCCATAGCTCTTAACTGTACAGATTTTCACATAATATTTGGCTCATACTTTTGGTCTGTTCCTCTTAAAATTTGTGTTTTTCTGGCAAATCAGTGAGAACTGAAGTCAGTAAATAATGATAGCTCTTTAAATTTCAGTCTTCCTATCTTTCAGGAAACACATGGTAACACAAAACACTTTATTTTAGCAAATTTCTACGATTATACAAGCAAAATTTAAACTGTGTCCCTGGTTTTGGCTTTCTCTTGTGCTGTGAAGTTGAGAGATTTAGTTCATCATCAAGTGGATTTTACAAAGAGCTGAGAGCTTCAGGAGAAGAGAATTATGCTAAGTTTTTGCATTGTTAGTAGCACAACAGGCAGTATACTTGCTTTTGATGCAGAAGGCTGTGGGTACTACTCCCACAGTATGCAGATGGATTGCTGATACTGTACTGTGTTGTACTTTAATGGGAGTGGATGCTGCAGTCCTATGAATATCCTCCTTTGGAGGAGTTACTTACTATGAACTCGTTATCAGTTTGCCATCCATTCCCCATTGCAAAATTACTAGCTTATCATTTTTAATGTAGCATAGGGAATTTATTCTTCAAGGGCAACAGGCACATTATTTGTAGATGAAACAATGAAATATAAAGTTGTTTGCTAGCAGCAACCTCTTCATTAGTTACAGATCCCTTTAATGTGGAATTATTTAGATGACTTACTTCTGCAGAGATTTTGCATATTTACTGATATTGGTGGATTGCAATGACTGACGTTTGAGTGGCCTTTTATGGTTGAAGTTTTCTGAATTGAGTAGTTTTGTCATTATTGGTTCATAAATTTTGTTTCATTGCTCACCAGAAGACTGTTCCAAACTACAAATTTAAAACACATTCTAACAAGTGGTGCCGTATTATACAAGGAATATAATTTAATACAATCAGGTTAATACAGTCAGGAAGGGGAATCAAAGAACATATACATGTATGCTTGCTCACAGGATGCAGGAGATCAAAATAGGGGAAGAGACCAATCACCAATGGTGTCCCCCAGGGTTCACTGCTGAGATTTTTTATGTTTGGCTTATACATCTCAGAAGTAAAGGGAAATACCAAAGGGTTTTGGCTGACTAAGTTTGAGATGACTGCAAGCTAGGAGCAAGCAGTTATTTAATCCTCAAATGACTTAACCATCATGCAGGAAGATTTGTCCCAAACAATAACTGGTGCCAGAATCAAGAAACTGAACTCCAAGAAATACATTATCATATCCTTTGGAATGTCATCTCTCCAGGGAACTGCCAAATTGAAAACATCCCCCCTGAGAACTGACCCATTTGTTTGGCATTTGGAAACTTGTGTGTAGAGTGACCTAACTTTTGACCAACATGTGCTCAGAGTCATAAGAAAGTCTTTCTATATTGCACAGCTGATAAACAAATTGATTGTGACTAGATCTACAGATGTTATTCTCCCCCTTTACAAAGCCCTCATTAGGTCAATAAGTTTGTATAATCCCCACTTTGACATGTATCTGTCCAGACCCATGCAACAATTGGAATACCCACAGAGATACCTTACAAAAAGGATACAAGTCCTAAACAGTAGGTCTTGGAAGGACCACATAAAAGATTTATCGCTGTACTCAGTATCCTATAGAGTGCTTAGAGGTGACACGTCTGGCATACAAGGCATCCTCTGATCTAATAGAGATGGACCTACTGAACATCAGCAAGACAAATGGCATCAGAAATAATCAGTCCAGGTATCTAAACTGAATGTTGTGGAGAGATGGATATATATCCAGAACAGACTATCCATTCAAGTAAAACAAAGTTCATCCCTGTCCATATTCAAATGCAACTTAGATCTAAGGATGGGTAATAGAAAATGTACTCCAGGATTACCCTTTGTGCCACTAATGGACAGAGGCAGTTCCTAAATGCTGCATCCCTTACATGGGTCCCCTCAAATTATCTATGCTATGATCACAGTTATTCTCACTAGGGCTAACATACAGTTATCTGCCATGGGATAGGTAAGAGCAATCAGGAAATGTTAATTCAAGCACCAAAATGGAAATTGGCTAAGCTTAAAATGTCCTCCAAGTGATCCTATCTTGTGGTAGTAAGTAGTTTTAAAAAAATTGCCCTTTTTAGATCACTAACAGCCCCTGTCACCCTCTGCCCTCCCAGTCTTCAACAGCTTCTGGCACCTCTGTCTATACTAACTGAGAGGGCTCACATTGAGTAGTATTTTCTGATCTATAAGATGGATGAAACTCTTGATGTCTGGCATTATTGACTGATTTATTAGCTCATAAGTTACAAGGAGCAGAGTAGGAGCAAAATTAAGGACAATTGTGAGAGATGGGGCTATGTATATTTGTGGGAGGTGCCATATGGCTTGCTGAATTCTTCAGAACGAAGTTGTGAGGAACACAAGATGACAAAGAGAGATTTTGTTTTTTAATTACTACTTGAAGGAAGTTAAAAATTAATAATGAACAACTGTAGCATAGCAATGCACTTTCTAAACAGTAAGAAGAATGAAACTCTAACGTCTGGACAGAGAAAATATAAGAGGATGCATCAATGCATCAGGGATGTTATGTCAACTCATGGACAGTTAAGAGGCATGGCAGTGTGTGTGGGTCTGTGTATGTTTTAATGTGAGCTTGTGTGTGTGCATGTGTGTGTGTGTGTGTGTGTGTGTGTGTGTGTGTGTGTGTGTGTGTGTGTGTGTGTGTGTGTGTGTGTGCGTGTGTGTGTGTGTGTGTGTGAGTGTGTGTGATGCATTGGTCCACAGAGGTGATGAACAAAGGAAAGTGCTGATTAGCACCAGTGGCAACACCATGCAATTCAGACACATGCAATTTAAATGATAATGACATCTTGGCTCATTGCAGAAAATGAGTCTCTGTATCGCATTTTCCACAGCTGCTGAAACAGCCCCTTTTGGCCACAGCTCTTAACATCTGTGGTGGGATCCTTTATGAATATCAATTAATTTATTTCAGTTTTATTAAAATATTCATCCCACTAATTTAAACAGTATAGAGGTAAGCCTAACAGAGCAAGAATCTGAAGCTTCAGCAACTAACACCTTCAAATATGAGTATAATTCAGCTTTTTGCATATATTTATTAATATACCATTTTCTTGCTTTTATTATATAAGTAATATACCAAGAATTGAACAATTTTAATTTGTTAAATATTAAAAAGTCATTCATTCTAGGTCAAGCGTTTTAAATAATTTAAAGAGGTATTAGTCACATATTTATATTTATTATTGTTTATTTCATAAAAAAAGCAAATCAGATTATATGAACATGCGGTTAAACATGATTTAAAAGTATGCCATTACTAATGTTCTCCTTCTACCGTTCTTTTTTTTTTTTAAAACAGCTTTATTGAGTTTTCAATAAAAGAACTAAATACAAAAGATGTTCAAGTATATTCAATACAAAAGTTAAACAATTTATAATTAACAAAGGAACATAACTATTTCCAATGACGTTCACATGTAGATCAGATTTTAATAAATATGTTCTTCAGAATTAATATTTTTCTAGCAAATCAAATAATTTTTTCCACATATTGATTTTATGTTTCTATTAGTTCTTGACTTGATGGTCAGAAGTTCTAGATTGCAGACTTCAGTGAGAAGCATTTTAAATTCTCGAAATGATGAGGGAGAATCAGATTTCCAATTAATTATTATTTTCCTTGCTACTGTCAGTACAGTCTATATTATTGGATATTTTATTTTATTAACACTTTGATGTATTGGAGTGTTAAATACTATTAAAGACTTGGTTATCATGAAATTATCTGTAAACAAGCCTTGTAAAAAACTATTTATATCTTCCCAATATTTTGTTAATAGTATGCAATCGTAGAACATATGAGATCAATCTGCTTTCAATACCTTTTGCATCTCTAACACATATTTATGTTCTTGTTGAATTTGTTAATGATATGCGGTGTAATGAAAGATCTGCATACATTTCCAAGTGTAAATTCTCCACTTTAAGGAAGATGTAGTTTTATAGGCTGATTCTAAAATATTAAGTTTATCTAGATCATTGGGAAGATGAGAATTAACTGTATTAAACTAGTCCCAGTATTTTCCAGAATGTTGACTTGTTTCATCTCTTAATATTTTATAAATATGAGATAGTGTAATATTAGCAATATTTGCATTTTAAGTGCTTATAGTTAGAAATTATATTATTTTTGGTATAGATTGTATTAAATCTTGCTTCATTAAGTCTAAGGCATTTGATAAATGTCTACATTCCTGTAAATTTAACCAATATATGTCTTCTATTTTAAATTCAATTTTTAGGTCCTCTAAAGACTTAATTTTCTCCTTTCTCATTAATTGGGACCAATAAGTTAAACCTTTCTCTTTGAAAATTAACATTTTTGTGAGGTCTGTTGAGAGTATAAGGCCTTGAGTGAAGGATATTAGGTAGAGAAGAAAGAACCATACTTTATAATTTGTAAACTTAAAGATGTAATTTCTAAATGTTTTTAAAAGAGGTAGCATATAGTTTGACTTATATGAATTAACTGATTGTGCTACAAAGAAATCTTTTATCAACCATAGGATAGAATTCTTTATTATTAGTGTTTTTTGATCATTTAGCGTAACAGTAGAGTCCCAACATAGTAAAGTTAAGTATAATTTCCATTTTGAAGAATAGTTATTGTTAATTAAGAGGGAAATAGATTTAATAATCGAGGACATTGTGCATAATTCCAAAACTGGAAAACTTATAACTCCATTTGTCCAGTCATACATGTAATAGTTTAAAGTAATTCTGAGCTTATTAGGATGCCAAAATAATTTTATCATTAATGTACTGATTTTTTTGATTATAGTTTTAGAAATGAGTAATGACAATGATTGAATTATGTAAAGTATTTTAGGAAGGATAATCATTTTGATGAGTGACAGTCTTTCTTCCATAGTAAATAGTAGTCTATTCAATTTATTTATATGATCTTCTATTTCAGACAGTTATTGTAGTTTAATTGAGCAATATATTTGATATTGTTTGTAATTACTATTCCTAAATATGTTATTTGATTATTCTGAGAGATATATTTTTTTATATTTCTGAGGAATTGCAATTCCTTTTATATTACCAAGAAGAATTTTGGTTTTATTATTGTTAAAAGTTAAAAGTTAAACCTGCTATTTTTTGAAACTTCTTAATATTGTCAAATACTGCTGGGATAGATTTCTTATTTTCTTCCAAAGTTATTAAAATGTCATCAGTGAATAATTGCAGTTTAGAAGAAGTAGCAGAATTTAACTTGAAACCTTCAATTCTTTCATCTTCCCTTACTAAGTTGTACCATGGTTCCATAATTAATGTAAATAGTAGTGGTGACAGGGGACATCCTTGTTTAGTTCCCTTTATAATGGGTATTTTCTCAGAAATAGTAGTACCAATTTTAATATAGGCTTCACTATCTTTATATAAATTGAATATAAGGTTTATAAAATTATTAAAGACGTTTACCTCTTCTAAAAGTATGAATAAGTAATCCCAGTTAACTGAATAAAAAGCACAGTTTATATCTAAGCTTATTAGAGTTAAGTTTCTATTTAATGTTTTTGTAGAATCTATCAGGGTAATTGTTCTTTTAATGTTATTGTAAGTATTTCTATTTACAATAAAACCAGTTTGGTCTTCATTAACTAATGATGGTAAAAAATTCTTAATCCTTTCCGCATAATACATTTAGTGCAGATTTTGGAAGAATTTTATATATTTCTGGTATAATACCATCATTCCCAGGTGCATTGTTTGATTTAAGTTTTGTTATCTGATTTTGCATGTCTTTGAGAGATATTGGTTTATCTATATTTATAGATAGATGTTCTTCTGTAAATATACTATCAATGTCTAAATGTTCTTCACCAAATATTCTATCATGCTGTTCGAGATATGTGATATGTAATGATGTTTTTGAGATATGTAATGATGTTTTTTACTGTTGGGAGCTTTTCTCCCCGGGCCTCCGCTGAAAATGGACATATATCCAGTCGGACTATCCCAGTTAACAAATGTAAATAAATAAATAATAAATAATAAATAGATTGTTAATGTGCTAGTCTATTTTTAATGTATTTAGTTATGAAAGACTTGACATAGTCTTTAGGGTCTACTTTTTGTGATTTCTGATTAATTTTATGAAAAAAAAATCTTTGAATTCAGTTAAGATATTTTGTAAGCCTGAAACTAATTTTCGCTTTTTTGGAGAATAAATCTCTTTGACGTGATTGAATTTTTAAGTCTTTTGGTTTTGTTTGCTAAGATATTAGAGATCTAGGATTAGTTGAAAGTTTATAAATTTAAATTTCTCTATATTAACATTCCAATTAGTCTGTGCGACTTTCCCATGGGTTCAAAGTTCAGTTATTAGGTCGCACAGACTTGAGTGATGTCATCCAGATGCTTCGCTTACTATTGTGGATATTCTTCTCCTTGAGCCAAATTCTTGATGAAAAGAACTGATCTTCATATAAGCGGGAACTTTGAATGTATTTTTCTTTGAATTCACTCCTTGAGACATGTGCGGGAGACTTAAAGTTGTTCGTTTATGCCTACAATTTTCTTGGTATGCGCTTCAATCTTACAAACCCACTAACATACATCAGAAAAACTTTATGTTGAAATGAGACTGCCGCATAAATTGCCATCCATGAATTGACCATGACAGAACTGCAGATCAGCTGCACTCCAATCCCACAAAAGCATAACATGAGGTTAAATTACATTGCAGCCTAACCAACATCGAGATTATCCTGCTACATTTCTTACTCTGAGATGCCTCAAGGCTAAAAACCCAGGGTTTAATACCCTCTTAGAAGCTGTCAATCCATATACTATCATCAGTGTTGCTCCCTTCATTTAACCCCATTTCAAATCATAGTTGCATTCAGTATATCTAGTCAACATAACAGATCATAGGTATCCCACTAATGCAAATTATTTTGTAACATTTCTACTATGCACAGTACTCAATAGAAACAAGTTTAGTGAAAAAAAAGGGTTATGATTAATATTGAAATATGTGCTTAGATTATACTCTATTTTGGAAACGTATGTGTCTAAACATTTATATACATGACTATAGTATATATATGGTATTATATGCATATATATATGACTTAATGACACAAAAGACATATACACTAAAATAACTGAAAATATTTGAAGTTGTGTACTTATATGAGCATGAAGGCATTATTTTATTCATAAGTCACTAGATTTAGATTTAGAGTTTCTAGTCAAAAAGAAAAATATTATTTTTAAGCTTTTTCTTCTTTTCCAATGTTTTCCAACTGCCATTTTCTGCTAATCTTTTAAGACTTACACTTGCCCAGTCCATTTCTTCTAATTTTTCAATACTGTTATTAGATTTTATGAAAGTAAGGGCAGTATCCAGTTCTTCAAATTGTTTTGATGCCATCTTGTAAGAAGATTTTAAGTCTAGCAGGGAATAATAGATGAGTTTTTATTTGTGCTTTTTTGAGTTCTTTAATTAATGGTAAAAATAGTTTTCTTTTTGTTATTACTAGTGCAGAACAGTCATTGTCAAAATGAATGGTGTTGTCATTTAATTTAATTGGTGCTTTTGCCCAGGCTGTTTTAAGTACTAGTTCTTTGTCATATGTTGATAAAAATCTCACTATTACTGATTTAGATGAATTATTCTTACTTGTTTTGGATGTAGTCAAGGATCTTTGTACCCTCTCGATGCCATAGGACAAGGATTCTGGCAGGCCTAAGACTTCTTGTATCCAAGATGTTAGGAATTTAGGTAGATTATTGCCTTCTATGTTGTCTGGTAAGCCAAATATTCTGATATTGTTCCTACGTGACCGGTTCTCCAAATCATCTACTTTAGATTGTAAAAATGTATTTTGCTTCATTAAGTATTCTGTATTGGTCTCATCTTTATGCACTCTGCTGTCAATGTCATTAAGTGCTAGTTCAATACCTGATATTTGAGTTTTTTGTATTTGTAGATCTTCATGAATCTTTTCCATTTGTTTTGTACAGTCTTTTTTAAATATATCCAGTTTTAGATTCATTTTATCCAGTTTGGTAGATAAATCCTGTATGTTGGTTAGTAATTATTGTAAATCCTTTTTGAGAGAGGTTTCTTGGTGTGCAGTTTTTGAAGCAGCCATTCTACTGTTGGTGAAGAGATAATAAATCCAAAGTATTTTTGACAGGAAAATCACTGAATGTCTTCAAAATTTTTATATCAGGTTGTAGATCTCGTTAAGTAGATTTAGTTGATGAAGAAATTAACTTTCTCAAATAACTTTTGACCAATAATTCCTGTCATACAAATATTTTATAGACAGAGCTAAGTAGAACTGCTGCTATTCAGAGCACATCTTGGCCATGCTCCCCTTCTACCATTCTTGACTAATGAACGCATGTAAGGAGCACTAAGTTTATAAGATCTTGAGCAATTAAAGTATTTTCTTTCATATTTTACTTTATATTCTAGGAAATTCATGTCCATTTTTTGTGTTACTAGACGACCTTTAAAATGAATTTCGATGGAAGCAGCACCCTAGTTTTGGCATGCACTGGTGCTGAGTTTAGAATACTGAGTAAGATCACTGTAGTGAAGGCAAAAAGGAACATTTCCCTTTCCTTGCAGTACAACAACTCCAGAGTTAGTTAAAATATTAAGAGGTTTGAGGGACACTATAAGTGGTATATCCCCTAAATATGATATATATTCTGATCCCCCAAACACAGGAATGTTTCAGTTTTAATTTAGATGCTTTTTTTGCACCATGTCAGATTCATGTGAAATGAGAAATGTGAACATACTGATTTACTGTTGTTCATCCATTTTCATTTACTAGGTACAAATGGATTTTATCTTTATATTAATTTCCAGATCCTTTACAGAATATTCTTTGTCTTGTAGTGTTTACTTATTTTATAATAAATATGATACTTTTGTAATTATAGCATAAAGATTTACTTTACTCTTGCATTTTATTTATATTTTAGTTTTCAATAAACAAATGCAGGAGTTCATCTTTAGTAGACATGTACTCCAGTAGTAAAGACATACCTACTTAAACTGTTGAATGTAGCATGCCATGTCATTCCATAATTATATTCCTTATTATCCCTTGTCAATCTGATTCTAAACACAATATTTATTAAGAAAACAACTATTGTCAGTCTTTCCTACAATTGGTGGTATTTTAGGTTAAGCATATACTAGGACAGTAACTTTTGAAAAGCTCTGAAATAGTACACAGATATATTGGCACATGTACCAGTTTTATTACCTAGTCCTATGATAAAACATGCTGCTAAAGTTTAGTCATGTGGTGAACCAGTTCGATAATGATGAGGATCAACACTAGTCTAGTTAAAAAGCAACCTAAATGAGACAGCTGCTGGTCTGACTCATCACATCATCATCATCATCATCAGCCCCCTTTTTCCCATTTTCTACATGGGGTCAGGGTATCATGTTAACTGTCACCAACTCTCTCAATTCAGTGCCACACTCCTGCCTTCTTCAACACTCATGCCTGACTGTCGCAAATCTTCTTTTACACAATCCATCCTCCTCTTTGATGGACATCGTCACTTCCTCTTACCTTCTTCCTATCTGTATCAAATCTTCCTCACCAGATTGGCTTCTCCTTTTCTGCACGTGTGCCCAAACCACTGTAATCTGTTCTCTTTGATCTTTTCTGCAATTGGAGCTATTTTGGCTTCTGCTCTTATGTCCTCATTTCTTTGTCTGTCCCACAGTGTGCATCCTACCACCTTTATCAGGCACTTCATTCCAATCACCTCTAGCTTCTTCAACTGTTCTGACTTTACTGCCCAGGTTTCTGTACCATACAGTAGTACTGGTCGCGCCACTGTCTTGTACACTTTACTTTTCAGCTTCTTTGGCATTCTTCTGTTATTTTCCCTTCTATCTCTACTCTCAGCTTCTTCTGATTTCCCCAATGTGCTGCCATTACCACTGTCTTATTTGTGCTAAGTTTCATCCCATGTGCCTTCAGATTTGCATTCCATTCTCCTATCCTTTGTTGAAGTTCTAGCTCAGAGTCTGCCGGTACTGCCACATCGGCTGCATACAGCAGCTTTGTTGATCCGTCGCGTCCAACTTGTTTGCTAATGTAGTCCATCACCAGGATGAACAGCAGTGGGCTCAGAGCTGAACCCTGATGTACTCCCACTCCCGCTGGGAACCCCTCTGTGAGGCTGAACACTGTTTATACTTGAGTCATTGGGTCCTTGTACATAGCCTGCACTAATTCTACCACTGTTTCTGGGACTTCAAACCACTGCAGCACTGCCCAGATCAGCTTTCTTGGGACCTTGTCATATGCTTTCTCCAAGTCTATGAATGCCCCAATTGGACTCTCTCCTCATCTCTAGCTTCTTCTCAAGTATCTGTCTCAATGCAAACATTCTGTCAGTTGTGCTGCATCCTGATCTGAATCCAAACTGCTCATCTCCCATCTCACATTCTACTACTCTGCGTATCTCTGCATATCCATTTATCAATCACCCTCTCTAGAACTTTCATGCAATGTGATAGGATTTTGATGCCTCTGTAGTGCCCACAGTTGTGGATGTCCTCTTTGTTCTTGTACACTGGCATGAGTATGCTTATTCTCCAGTCATCTGGTATATGCCTTCCTCTCCACACTCCTATTAGTACCCTCAGGAGGCATTTCTCCCCTATCTCACCCAGCATCTTTATCATTTCTGCTGTGACCTCATCTGAGCCTTCTGCTTTCCCTGACTTCATCTACCTTAGTACTGTTCTTACTTCTTCTAGGGTGAGCTTCTCTTCTCATCGTAGGCTATTTCTGGGGCAGTACAGCTTCTGTGGGATTTTCTTTATTCAGAAACTGCTGGAAGTACTTCCATCTGCCTTTGATGTCCTATGGGCTGGTAAGCAGGTTGTTGCTGGAATCCCTTATGAAGGGTGTCTGACTGTCTTCTTTATCGTTCTGTCTTTGCCTTGCAACCTGATATAGTTTCTTTGTGCCCCTTACTGTGTCACTTTCCAGAGGTTGGTAGAGTGCCTCCAATGCCCTATTCTTTGTTATTGTAACTTCTTTCTTAACGCCTTTGTTAGCCAACCAGTAGTCCTTCTTAGCCTGGTCAGTCTTTTCTGTCTCACACTTCTTCCTGCACTCCTTCTTTCTTTTGAGGACTTCCTGGAATTCTGCATTCCACCACCAGCTTTCCTTATGTACCTTATTTCCATACCTGGCTCAGCCACATATCTTTTCTGTAGTACTAACACATGTTGTTTTTAGGCACTGCCATTCTTCTTCAACTCCACCTATTTCATCCTCTTCTTGGGGTGCTAGAGCCTTGAATAGATCCTTGAACTGTTTTACTTTCTCTCCAGTCAACTTCCAGGTCTTCAGCCTGGTCTCTGTTGACCTTAGAACCTTCTCTGATAACTGTTTGTAGCTGATTGTGGCAACTAGTGGTTTATACTGTGGGCCAACTGTTTCACTGGAGATGACTTTCCAATCATGGATTTTACCCCAGTGCCTTTTCCTTACCAGGAGGAGATCTGCCTGAGTTGCATGCTGACTACTCTTGTATGTGATCTTGTGACTGTCTCTCTTTCTGAACTCTGTGTTGGCTACTATCAAGCCATTTGCCAGACAGAAGTCTAGAATGGCTTCTCCTTTTTCATTCCTGTTGCCCCACCCATGTGGATCCAGGCAGTCCTCATATCCCTGTTCTGTCTGTTCCAATATGTGCATTCAAGTCACCCATTATCAACACCAATTCTTGCTGTTCTGTTTTATCTAGTAGGTCCTGCAACTGCTGTCTTTTCCTCACTATCACAACCCTGCTGTGGGGCATAGGCTGAGATTATGAATACTGCCTTATCATTACACTGGAGTCTGATTGCCATTAGTCTGCCATTAATTCTGATGATATCCCTTACTGCCTTCTGAAGACTCTTTCACTACAATTCCTACACCATTTCAAGCCTGCCCTCCACCGGAGTACTAGTAGCAGTTGGGATCCCAACCCTAGTGGCTTTGCTGCACTGCCCTTCCATCTCATCTCTTGGATAGATAGGATGTCGGGTCTCCTCCATATCATCATGTCATCCACTTTCAAGCTGCAACCTGTCATAGCAATTCTCAGTTCATGTTTTGCAGGTTGGTTGGTTTTATGTCCAACTTTCACTCAACGGAGCTATCCCAGGTAACCCAGGCTGGGAAACTAGATACCAGCCAGCCAGTAGCTTATTAGCTCAGGGCTGCTGGGCTTTATGGTGGGCACACACTGGCAAATAGGGGCAAATATACCCCTCCCACTGTTAACAAGGGTCCCTGGTGTGGATCACAGTAGGCTGGGTCCTCAACCCACTTATCTGCGGTAACAGCCCATGCCCATTTTTGGTGACATTAGTCAACATGACCGAATCACCTAGTGCCATATTTTACACCATTGAGTGGCTAGCCCTGCCACAGTGAGCAGTCTGTGATCCATGTTCTCCTATCTTGAGGATACTGCGCACCACAGTAGATGCCCAAAGCGGTTTGTCTGTACTACTCTTCCCCCTATAGGGCCCATGTAGAGCTTGTGCTGCTGCCCACAGCTCTATTTATTGGTGAGTTTGAGATGGAAGCACTCAGCATGTTTTTCAGACATGGGAGGAACCCCAGGGAGACAAAGGGAGAATATGCAAACTCCAAACAGGCATTGGTTGGAGGTCAGGATCAAACCTGAAAGAACAATCATCCTTCAAGTGCCTTTAATTTCAACTGGACTGCAACTGGAGAGGTTGGAGGTATTCTGGCAACTAAGAATGAATGCAACCGTTTGCCCAGGTCTGAATGATGTTTTCTCTGGCTTGTTTTTTGAAATTAAAGGCACATGAAAGAAGATTGTTCTTTCAGGTACCTTTTTCTTAGCATAAATATTTTTTATAAGTTATTTTTTATGGAGTATGAAAATGCTATGTTTAAGAATTTTATTTTGTTGTTCGGTATTTTTTGCATATGATATTTATCATGTGTGGTAGATTACTACTTTATTGTATGATCATACATTGTGATTTTATATTATCCCTTTGGCTTAATAATTTTTAGAAAAAGTTTTTAAATAAATGTTTTGAGGAGAATAGGAATAGGTAGTTAATTGAGGGATAGCCAGTTAGGTAATTAGTTAATTTAGTTAGGGTATATATAATGTGTTTCCTGTTTTGTATTTTTCATCTTGATAAAGTCTCTGACCTGGCAGAGATGAAAGTGCTTGTATTCATTTGTTTTAATAAAGGATTGACGTTGGAATTAAGTTCTATTTTTGTTATCGTGTCTCTGATACTGTGTTCAACTGCATTCTTGCTGGTTTCTGGATTCGGGGTCCTGTTTTGTGGATTTGTTTGTGTATCTCTAATAACAATATATAAAAATGTGTAGAAACAGGCAACCTGATGTCCAGATAGTAGTCAATAAAAACCAGAAACAACAAGTCCAAGTTTCTTCTGTGATTCAAAGTCAGTGGTAATAACAATATATAGGTAACCTTTTTCTGTACTGAACTGTGTTTCAGTCATTACGGAGGTGGAAATGACATCCAAAAACTACAGGAGTAATAACTCCTTAATGTTATTATAATCTTCTTTACATTATTTTACTGAACAGTAAGCACTTATGTGAGTTACATTAATTCTCTGCAAGCATTTTAACCCATCCAGTCCATTGCTAATTTCTTAAGTTGTCTATAAAGTGAATAGTGCCTTTCAAAGGAAGATGCATTATACCATATGCATAGTATGGGTCTACTTGATAATATCGAAAGCCAACATCATCAAAGACAGATTCATTGAGACGACATCCACAAAAACTCACTTCATCAATGAATGAAATCCTTCCCAGGTAAGTACTAAATCACCCAAACACACAAAGGAAACAACACTGGAACACTCAAAACCCACCCAGGTGGGGAGCTACACCCCCCACCCCCCAATGTGGGGGGCTGTGTCCCCACACTCCCAATTTAATATATCAACTCCAAGATCATGCTGCAGTTTGGAAAATGGCAAAGTTCACCTTCACGAATAACAGGTTACTTTCCCTGGGAATGATTTCATTCATCCAGTCTGTCGATTAAGTGGGTTTTCGTGGATGTCGTCTTGATGAATCCGTCTTTGACGATGTTGGCTTTCAAAATTATCAGGTAGACCCACATGGTATATATTGCTCCCAGGTATTTCTTCTTAGATGATTGCAGGCTTAATATTTTTGTATAAAGTGCAACATTCTAGGCAGGCTATTAAAGAGAAATATATTTTGCATCAGTTTAAAAGACAAAGGGAAGGAATAACTATGGTATCAAACATGCAACTTCCAAGCCAATTTACTGCACTTTATTAATAGCGTTATGTGTCAGGCTAGACATACTTATTTTATGCATTTATCTGGTAATATTCCAAATATGTACACCTCGTTGGTATACTAGAGATCTTTGCCTAACCATATAGCCTAGCATCTCCATTTTGTCATGCAGGAATGAGATTTATTGATACAAATCAGTGGGAGATCTGCATATTTATTTCTTGTCTGTTGTAATGAAATGTAGGTAAAGTAGATAGAAAAGGGCATATGGCTTTCTGACATTTTTTGCAATTGTTTCAGAATAAGAAGTTAGTGGTCACAAGGACAATATTGAAAAATTAACATTTAGCTAGATTTTTTAGAATCAAACAAAGGACTCAAAACAACAGCTGGAGAAAAAAGGATTAGAGTATTTAAGGATGCTGACTCTGTTAGCCTCAAGGGCAACCAGACAGAGTATTGATTTTGCCTTCCAATTTAATGCTGCAAAATAAATGTATACAATTTACTAGACAAGCAGATGTCACTCATGAAAATTCTACAATTTGTTTACCTATTTAAGTAACAATTATCTAGGAATATGTTGAATCAATAGGTAATATAGTTCTCTGCCTGTAAAAAAAAAATAACACATTCCATTTGATAAAAAAAATCTCACACTTAATTAACAGCAATTTTACACAGAAAACAATTATCCCCAATCACCTTCAAAATAAAGATGCAATATGTAATAATTAAGATGGAGAATTCAGGGAATACCTTTTTTAATTCAAATTTATGGCATAAATAGTACTGTATTAGGATGCTTCATACAATCCCTTTATAAAATGTCATGAAATAACACAATGAATAAAAGCATAGCACAGGAAAAAGGAAACTTAATATTATGTAAAGCAAAAAAAAAAAAACAATCCTAGTTAAATAGGATATATGATACCCAATACCATGTACAGTTATATCACGTGCCCTTTTTGCCACAAGATTTTATTACTAAACTGAAAGCCTAGCCTACGGTCTATGTAAGAACAAGTGGAATAAAAAGCTTGGTCCCAGTATAAACTCCTTCCATTTTCTTTAAAAAAAACCACAAAAATGACAAATAAACTAGACTTGATGGCAGCACAGAAGTGTGGTTTGAAAAGCAATAGTATTCAGGTCAGTGTGTTGTCTAAAGTTAACTTACAGACAATATTTGCCATCAGCTTGTTGCAATGCTGTGGCTATTTAATAGTTACCAGGAAAGTTTAGCATCCATTTACTTTACAGCCACTGGTCTAATATACCAAGTTTACTCACATTTTGTCATTGTTCTTCTACCATTGTATCATGCTTTGGTAGCTGTGTACACTAAAGCTCTTTGGATATAGTGCATTTATTCACAAATAGTCACTGTACTCAGATCTTTCAATTGCACCTGTTTTGAGATCTGTTCCTATTTTCAGGCTTGATGTACTCCTTCACATCATTCTATAAATTAATGTACCTATTTTGGGGGTTAGTTTCTAATTTTCAGGCTTAATTTATCCCATCACACATGATTTTGAAGTTGCTTAATACCTAAGAAAACAGAATATATGAGCAACACACTGGTGATGCAGTTAATTTAGGGAAAGATGGTCAACATTTTGTACCATCTTTTCAGAAGGAAAAATAAATGACTTTGTCAATAGACTTTTACAATATCATTTATTAACATCTATAGATTTCACACTGACTTTGCATCACTTTAGCCACTCTAAACTTGTTTTTTTTTTTTGAGTTTTACCCAACAACTTTATTTCGAGTCTGAGGAGTTGTATGTTATTACATATGCACATATTATGCTAATTAGGTGGCTGGAAGTTTGGATGCACCTACTTTTCAAGAGCATTTGTACTTGTATTCAATGTCTGCAGGTCAAGAGGTATGACTCAACAAGGGTGTCAGCAAGCACACACATTCCATACTAATACATTACTTCTTTTGAGATGCAGTGGTGTAATCCTGCTGACTTCTGTTATGACATATCTTTTTTCAGCTATGTCAGAAACCCTAGAAGTAATGTCCAGCAATGCTCAGATCTAATCCATACCAACAACCCTTAATCATCCTCTGAAGATATAGCCAACATATTACAATACAAATTCAGCTCTAACTTTAATCCACTATTTCCCATTAATATTCCTAACTTATTTGTACACCCACATCATCCCCTTTGATCTCTTGTAAACATGTCCTGAATGCTCTCTAGGGCCAAAAACACTTGCTCCAAGGGTGCGGATAATGTACTAGGCTGTTTTCTTATCAGTGCCAGATAGTGTCTGTTAGACTCATTGCTAAGCCTGTTCAGCCTCAGCCTGTTCTCTGGATTTATGTCAGATGAATGAAGAACTTTGGTACTCATCCAGTTCACAAGGGGGATCCACTACTGATACAGGAAACAATACACCTATAAGCTTCACCACCATTATCTGCAAAGCAATGAAACATACCACTATGGAAATTATTGACAAAATATTCTGAAAACCCTGGACCTAAGCCACTTTGGGTTTGTGATAGGCAGATCCTGCCTCCTGCATCTGCTGGGCTTCTTTGAACATGTCACTGGTGCATTAGACTCAAGCAAATCAGTTCACAGTGCTTACTTAGACCTGGCTAAGGAATTTGATACCATCCCACATTCTGGCATTATCAATGCAGTAATTAGATTAATTGTAAACCCTTGTGTTACCTATTGAATGACAAACTGGCTAACTGGCTAAATCCAATGTATTGGTGTAGAAGACATGCTCTCTTTGAAAGGAGTAGTTACTTTTCACAGAATGTCCAGATTTTTTCCCTCGTATTTTTGGTCTTTTGGAACCAAATGTCAAGGACTGAATTCAGTAAGCAATGATAGACATTTGAGTTTCATACTCCATATCTTTCAGAAAATGCTTGATAGCAGAAAACTTGTTATTCCAGCAACTTTCTAAGTTCAGAAGAGCAATAAATAAAATCTGTCCATGATTTTTTGCCCCCCCCATTACTTTTTGCCTTTATTCAGATTTCTTGCACTAAGAGGTTGAGAGATATAACCAGTGTATCAATGACAGATCAGACAAGGGACCACTTCTGTTTATATTCTCCTCTGAAGTCAAGGTAGACATCAATTGTCTGGGGCTGACCAAGTTTGCTGATGAGTGTAAGCTTGGAGCTGTCATTTACTCACCATCTGACTTCCAAATTCTAGAGCAGGGACCAACATGCACCAATACATAGTGCCTGGACAATGGTCTAAAATTAAATGTCAAGAATTGCAGCCTTGTGTCATTAGGCAAAATTGGGCAACCATGCACCTATGACATAAGTGAAATCCCTTTGACAGCTGACTTAGCCATTAGGCACATGGGCAGTTTCATTGACAATAAGCCATCCTTTGATCACCATGTATCCACTTCTCTTAGGATATCCTGTTAAACTGCCAAACTATTCAACAAGGGTATTTCTTCCTGATCTAAGGAACTTATCATCCATCACTAGTCCTTCATCATTAGGCCCATAATACAGTAAAATGGCACCTTGGTATGTACCGGACTAAGCATATGACCCAGTTGAGAGACCACATTATTTCCTCATTGAAATAATCAAAGGAATGTTTTCACTGAGCTACCCAGACTGTCTTAAAACACTCTCTTTTGTGTTTTCTACAGATTCTTGATTGGTGCCCTCATTCTAGCTTACAGAGCCTTGAAGGATCTATTCCTATGTGAATTCCTGCATATCTACAAAACTAATAACACCCTTGATACCCACTTACATGATCTTAACTTACTTAAAGTAATAGACCTCATTTGGATGTAAAACAAAGTAGTTCCCTGATCCTCTTTAAGTATAACCTGGATAAAATAAATACACTCCAGGTCTGGCCACTTAAGCCTTCATTGAACGGGGTCAAAACTACTTATAAATAGTCATGTTAAAGTGAACCTTTAATACGGTGTTTTGTGGCTAGGCTACTAATGGTCCTCAGAATCAACAGCCTAGTACTGACCTATGAACCTATGAACCTTTGTGTTTCTATAGCAGCAGTCACAGACAGTCCATCAGTAGAACAATTAATTTGTGCATGCATTGCTAAATGAGGGGCTGCACTGACTGCATGAAAGGCTTCTGATTTGTTTATAAAGTATGTAATGAGGTGTGTGTGGGGGGAGTGGCTCTCAGACAATTTACTTAACCTGTTGTGGCCAGGGATGGGGGTAGAGTCACATTTGCTGCTGTTTTGGGGGGCTCTCAGGTACACTGTAAATAAAGATAGGAGGGTATAGCTTTCCTCTTTTATTCTTCCACATAGTATTTCTCAATAGAGAATTGTCTTCATATCAAGAGACATTTTTTCCTTAGATTATGGAAGATCAGTTAAGTAGTAGCTTAGCTGGACATTAACTTGCAGAGGTTTCAAGAAGTGCTACTGTAACGTAAACAAGTGTCATGGAAGAAAGGAGAGAGAGATGAGTTGGCAAAAACCTAAGCAACTACAGAAATCTGTATCCTCTCGGTTAACTTCATTTAGTAAAAATCAGTTATTATTGATTTTTTAATGTTTCTTAAAATGCACAAATGAAGTTCCTCTATCAAACTGAATTTATAACAATGCACTGGTTAAGCAGACTTAAAACACCTCTTCCACTGCATGCCAAGGGGAAGTTACAGTTAAAAGAAAGGAAGTTATTCTGATCTAACTGGTACGCTAAGCAGCCATAGTAGAGCCAAGTAATTGTTCATTAGTGCATCCATCCATATAGATCAATCCAGAAATGTTAAAAATATGTTTATTGTGGTAGATGGTCTAGACATCAAAAACAAGACTTTTTCTATATGTAAATGTGCCTTGGCTGAGGTTGTGGAAAACATTTTCTTTTATGCTTTCCTTTCCATCTGCTTCAAGTTGTGTATACTTCCTCTTAACTAAAATGGTCTGCTGAATTATATAGCTTAGAACAGCAATCTTACATCAGTTTGCAATGGTTTATTTGTTTATAATGTGCTCAGTCTGTGTAATAACTGTAAAATCAATGTGTGCTTGATACTTTGCCCGATAGTTGTATTATATCTGCTCTGTTCTGTGTTATTGATGCATGACTGCAGCCACTGACAGTAAAACAAATCCCAGAGAAAAATAATTATCTTTCACGCAAGAATGAGTAAAGGACCATAAATGTGTTTCAGTTGTGCTTTGCCTTAAGGACAAGCTTGCACTCAGTGAGTTTGCAAATTATGATATGGGTCTCTGAGGGATATCAGTTGAACAACAGTAGCACATCAGCAAGGTAATAGTCCCTCCCATCAGATTTGTGGTGACTTTTGTGAAATGATGGGAATAAGTTGCATAGGATTAGAGGCATTAGTTGGTGCAATGTGTCTTTAAATGTGGCACACTTGTTCAGCAAGAGAAAGAAAATGATGGTTACTTGTTTATTTACTCTCATTATCACTAGAGTGCAAGGTCTGACTTATGCTTTAAAAGGAAAGTTTACTGAAACAATTTTGTGCAGATGGAGGGCAGAGACATGATGAATACTCTAATTATCTTAAAAAATAACTAAAGTTCATATGGCAACACTGTTTTGAAAAGGAATCCAGTAAGAAGCAGATTCCGGAACCAGGTATAGATACATGTACCTTATTAAAATAAACTAAATAAAACACTACAACTTTCATTCAAAGAGCATTTTTAGACATTTGAAATGCTCACCGACAGACTGCATTTAAACAATTATTTACGTAATCAAACTGGAAATAAAACAGACACAGACAAACACACACACATACAAGCATGCGCGTGGATGCACACACACACACACACACACACACACACACACACACACACACAAACACACACACACACACAAGGGTCTACTATGTTAGACCAACAGTCCACAACAATGACACCCACAACACCGACATCACAAGAACAAAACAAAAAAACACGAAAGCTCACATGCCCAACAAACCACAATACCGACAGTTAACAAAACAAAATGTTTGCTGTTCCACACAACACACACACAATACAAGCACACCAACAACCTAAAAACCTACACTGCACCTTACACACAACTATCTATGCACTAACCTTAACCCAAACCTTAACCCTAATGTCCGTCACTATCGCACACTTACCTTACCGACACCATAACCCGAAGTCCCTCACTATCGCACACTTACCTTACACGCACCCTAACCATAAATCCCTCACTATCGCACACACACCTTACATGCAACCTAACCCTAAATCCCTCACTGTCGCACACTTACTTAGTCGTGCTCACATGTTTCCCGTGTCGGTGTTTTCGCTGTCGGGATTCTGAGTTGTCGGTTATCTGCTCTGTCGGTCTTCTGGCGTCGGTGATGTCAGTGTCAATCTTCTGAGCTTTCGTTCTAACGTAGGGAACCCCACACACACACACACACACACACACACACACACACACACACACACACAATATACACTTAGCAAACATGAACAAACACAAAACATTAATCCATCTCCTTCCATAGCCCTTATACTAACATGCAAATGCTTGTACGCATAGTCTCACCTCTAATGCCAAAATGTTCGGTATATTCAGTTTTGACATTATAAATACTCCCACTTAACCATAATCACAAGCACATTCTGCGAAGAAAAAGAAAACCAGATGTTTCTAATTTCTGAATGTCCTGCAATTAGCAAGCAGAAATTCCCTCCCATATCAAAAGACAACAGTAAACTCTGTCAGTAAAATGAACATTCAACAGTTAGTTTCAACAGAGTTTACTGTGACCACCACTTTATATATATATATATATATATATATATATATATATATATATATATATATATATATATATATATATATATATCTGGGTCCACTTTATAATTTCAAAATACTGAAACCCGAATCAGAAAATCACGAAAACACAGACGCGTGAAATTCAAAATCCCGAAGCTCAGAGATGTTGAATTTTGCTGTTCTAGTGGTGCATTCTGTGTATGGATATATATATATATATATATATATATATATATATATATATATATATATATATATATATATACAGATAGAAAACTATTAAGTGTTGGTTTTAAGGTAGTGTTTAATTCGGTGATTTTATGAATTCATTACCATAATACGTATGAAATTAACCCTTTTCTTTCTTCTGTGTTTTTTCTTTTGAGGGATGCTGGTCTGCAGAATGGTACCAGCTGAGCAAGCAACTGCTCTGTTGCCAATTTATCTTGCCCAAATAGATCAAGTTGCAATTTATACAGTGGCATAAATTTAAAGAGATTAGCATTGTCGCATCACAGTAAGACGTTGTGCCATTCGATTCTCAGCTAAAGCGTCTTCTGTGCAGACTGGAGTTCCACTGTGGCGACCCCTAACCGGGAAAAGCCGAAAAACACAACAACAACAACAGCTTGAGAGCAAAAAAAGATTCAGAGACTGTGTGAATCCTTGATGGTATTAGGTCCTTTTGTAAGAAAATTAATGAGTTATAACAGATTAAAAAAAAAAAAAAGTTTCAATGAATGTTTCTTCTCCAGTAATGTTTCTCAAAGGAGCTTTATTTGGATAAGTGCTTTTGTCAACCTTCAGATCTGGTACAATATTGAGTTGTATGTCATTGTATTAATACCCTTTTACATTTTATCTTATTTGGTTGTGTCCTGTCTGGTTTATCACATCTTTTTGTAAAGAAATTGCCTGCATTTTATATTATAAAATAATTATTTTTTTGTTTTATTTTGCTATAAATTGTTTGTCTATATTATTTTATTAAATAAGTCTGCTTTTATTTTATTACACTTCCTTAAGATTGGTTTGGAAAAGATTCACTGGACTCAGCACCCTACCCCAGTAAACAAACTGAAATTTAAATTCAAATAAATAAGCAAATACATACCTGCTTTCCAAAATGGCATATATTTACCTAGAAACATTTAATAGTCTTATATCTCACAATGCTTGCCAACATTTTTCTAGTGTTTCCAGGAATAATGGCGATGTCATTAGCTCATCAGTGAAGCAGAAATTCTGAAAAGTGTAATTCCAATGCTCACAGTAGATGGGTGAAATGTATACTAAGTCTGAATTTGTGGTACCTCAGAGTATCCCACCTTTTTGAGGTAAAGTAAACTTTGGGTTAGTATATGTAATTAGCAGTGATGTGAGGAAGCAAAAATACTTTAATGATGTAATAATGAGTTTCAAAATTCCCATTTGTTCCAATAGCCATTTATTTTCAGATTTTTGGGACCTGCAGTTTCAGGTCTCATAATTGTATTAGGAAGCCATTGATGACTGGGAACACACTATTGCAGAATGTCAAGTAATGATCAGTAATTGGAAAAGGGTTGAGCAATTGATTAAACAACTATGGTATCCTCAGACATATCACAATTTTTATCTTATTTTGCTGACTGTAGCCACTCTATGCACATTTATGGAACAATAGGATCTTCCAACTATAGTTTTAATTGTAAATAAAGTTGTTACTGTGGATTGGAGGTTACCACATGCTACAGCTCTCTCATCTGGCAATGGTCATAATCTTCTGCAGAATTATATACAAACCAGAACTCAATACATTATAGCCAAGGGTTTCATCTTCTTCTGCCAAATGTGGATGTGAGGGCCATTACTACATGCTCTTCAGCCTCTGCAAATCACAAAACTTTATCCCATTGTGGTTGTAAAACAGTCCAGCCACATAAACTCATACAATATATCATACTTAAGATTATGATTAGGTCACCAGTCATAACCACATTGCAGTATAAGTGCTGATTATGCTGAAACTGGGGGAAAAGATAATCTTGAAATGCACTCTCTGGTGTCAAAGAAGTGCATAATAAATGTTGTTATCTACAGAGTTTATGCTAGAGCATATATAGTGGCCACCACAAAACAGTGGTGAGAAGCTAAAGCAGCTTTACAAGCTATAGAACACTTCTTGCTGTCAAACAAAAAAGACAGATGGAAGTGCTTGACAGCTTTTAAACCTGAGTTCATCAGAGGTACACTTAGCTTCTGACTGCCCCTGTATGTAAAACAGCTCACAATCCTATATCTTTTTTGTGTTATTAGTAATTGTCACAAATGGAGATACTGCCAGCACAGCTGTCTGGAATTTTGTAAATGGTTATGTGTCATTTGTGAATGTTAACATGATTCATTTAAGATACTTGTGTTACAAATGTATTAGAACTGTATGTCATGTATATATAAAACTAGGTTTTTACAGACGTGTGTTGAAAAAATATTTTATAAAGTACTGAGCTTAAAAATGGATCCACAGTGTGTCCTGCTGGAAGAGAACAGAAATGTACATACACTATTGTAACTCTTTATATTTTATTTATTTTATTTTTTTTTATTTTACATTTGTTTACTGGGAAAGTCCAACTGGACATTAAGTCCATTTTCAGTGGTGGCATGGGGAGAAAAGCTGCAAGACATACAATGCATGAGCAACTTAACAACCTAGCAACTTAACACTATACAAAGTGTTTCTAAAGAGAGTCATAGTAAGGTTACAAAGCATTTCTTAAAAAGTAAACAGATTACAATTTATGGAGATTTTGTACAATATAGAAAAAAATAATCAGACTAGCAGTTAGACACGCTAGTGGTGGTACAATAAATCTTGCAAACAGACCTGTTTGAGCTGAATAATTTATATACAGCATTTATACGTTTGGCTTATAAATGCAAGCATGAGCTAAGAGGTTTGTAAAGATAAAAACGTGTGGCTTGAAAGTAGAAGAGGGTAGTGGGATTTATTTTAGAAAGTATGTAGGTATTTTGGAGTGAGTTAGATAGAGATAGGATAACTTAGATAGTTGGTTTTAGTCTGGTGCAATAGTTTGAGCAGTCTGTTAAGTGAACTAGGTTTATTTCAGTTTTGTTATTTTAGCCAGGTTCAATACATGGGCATTAACAGTTGAAACTGGAACACAGGGAGTTAACTTCATTCCAGTAAAGCATCAGAAAAATAGCTGAAATTAAATTATGTTATGACAGCAAGAGACAGGATGTGTATAATAGGGGGTTCTTTGCATTGTCTTGAAGGAGAAATAATTTCTAGACTTGAGATGTGGAAGTGTTTTACTGTTTTATGACTTCCAACAGCTGCACAGATCTGAGCAAAAGCCCTTGTCTGGGTATTTTCACAGGTGGATGCTAAATACTGCTAGCTTTCAGCAGTGGGAGGTTTACATGGGATCGAGTCAGATGACAAGAAATAATGTCATTCTGCAAGCTATCCCAGCATTAATATTTGAGATATTAATTTAAGAACTGTCTGAGAGAGACAGCATTCTGTATTCTGTTGGTGACCTGACAACATCAAGATCCACTCACTATATCTGCCTTGTTGCTCTAATTAAGTAAGTGTACTAGGGTATAGTAATTCTGGGGCAGCCACAGTGGTGCAGCAGTTAGCTTTGATGTCTCACAGCAAGAGGTTCTCCGGTTCAATCCTCGGCTGGGGTGCCTTCTGTGCGGAGTCTGCATGTCCTCCCTGTGGCTGCGTGGGATTCCTCCAAGTACTCCAGTTTCCTCCCACATCCCAAAGACATGTTGTAGGTGGATTGGATACTCTAAATTGGCCCTAGGGATGAGTGTGTGCATGTGTGTGCCTTCTGTGGTAGGTTGGGCGCTGGGCTGGCAACTCAACACTGTAAAACTCTACTGCCATCATGAACAGACAGGTGATCTGCTGTGATGAACCCTCACTGGGAAAAGATGAAAGAAAAAGAAGAGGAAGAAGACTAGGGTATACTAATTCTCTTAGCTAAGGTCAGGAATATAGCAAAGCTTACCTTAGATATTTTCTTTATTTATTTGACACTATCCTGCAATGTTGTTTTAAATAATTCCTGTGATTTTGAACTCTGCTGTCACTGTAAATATATACTGAGTATTTTCTTGTTTTTTTTAATATTTATTATTACATATATTTAAACCTTTCATTGTGGCTGATCTGACTAGAGATATTTACGTTTTGAGAGTACTTGCATATTTATTTGATAGCACTATGTGGGCCACTCCTAAAAGCCTTGCTCTTGGTCAAACTACCATTTGTATTGATAGTAACATTATACATTAAGATTGGACACCCTTTGTTAAGGGCCTTAAAGTAGTGGCAGTGATAACTACCTTATAGTCTAGGCAGAAGGGGGATAGCTAGTAAAGCTTTGCTAGCCTTTCCCCAGATGTGTGTGTGTGTGTGTGTGTGTGTGTGTGTGTGTGTGTGTGTGTGTGTGTGTGTGTGTGTGTGTGTGTGTGTGTGTGTGTGTGTGTGTGTGCGTGTGTGTGTGTGGGGGGGGGTGTGTAAGCATGTAAAACAAATCTCCAAGAGTGTGTGTGCCAGCTACTTGGGTAAGGACACAAAGCACTGGTTGGATTGAGAGAGTGTTGAAGGACTTGGCTTGGAACCCTGGCCCATGACTCAACTCTATAGCTATGCCAGTGGGGAGTCTTACTGGGGATCTGGAGAAAGAGGGAGAAATCAGCCCAGGTCTGACTTTGGTCTCTGTGTGCTCTTAAGGGAAATTAAACTTGATGCAGAGAGCTGCATCTGGAAATACTGTGTTTGTGCCTGTCATCCTCCCAGTGTATATCCCCCATTGGTGCTAGTGGTGAGGACTGAGGCTCCTTGATTACTGGTTCAATGGTGGGGCATCACAGTAATAAATGAAGGGTGAGTGCATGTATGCATGCATGCCTGTGTGATACAGAAGAAAAACCTGTCAGCATAGTTCCACTTTGATTTTGTCTTGAAAACTCCACAGGTAGTAGTGGCTGTCCATGAGGTCACTCTAGGAGTTGGATGCCACTTGTAATAGAGTGAGTGAGTAATGAACTGGGCCCACTAAAGTCAATTTGCTATAAAGATGCATGACTGGGTCTTAGCATTATAACTAAGTAGTTATGTGTCTCAACACAAAATTCAGTATTTACCTCTTGAGCTTTGCTTCACTCTGCTCTTAAGGTGTCTTTCTTGGCATCTATGTCTTCAACATGTGACAACTTGGTTATAATTAGAGACTTCATAATAATCCCCTATGCCAAGGGTTTGACTAGTGGATTTCAAAAAATCCATAATGAGAAAATCTCAAGAGGTGAATTTCTTTAAATCCTTTAATATAAACCTCACTGGTTATGACTGTCAACCAGCTCATAAAGTTTTCTAATATCTGGAGTTTAATATAAAATGAGTACACAAAGTTTAATGCTAAATGAGAGACTTGCATACATTGTTATAATTTTATTATGTTATTGAATCATTTCAGTATTTAGGGCTCACCCCACTGGCTTTTTTTTGGCATGCAGTAAAATACTGTGATAAGCACTGAGTTCTAACAATCTCTATTGTTTCTTTTAAGTGTATACTCATGTTTTGTAGGTTATTGTCAGGACTGCAAACAGCATTACATATGGGACCATATCAGCTGGCTGAACAAATGTTAGCAGCTTTTCGTTATTCCGTGCTATGCACTCTGGAACATTAAATGTTTTGAGTTCACCTAGTTAAAATTTAAAGCTGTCATTTGCCGAAAGAATCACAATATGAAATATGTCAGAATTTAAAAATGTAGGATAAGGTGACTTGGAGATAATTATATAAGAAAGTTTATTTTTTTATGGCGTGCATGGCATATATATAGTGCAGACCTCCCAAAGAAAGATAGGAAATATAAATAGTGGAACAAGTCATAACTATGCATGATTTTACTGAGAAGTGGGATGAAATGAAATATTAACAAGGAATGATGCTTTCATTATGGCCAGTGATGGGAAGTAACCTGTATGAAGCCTAGAATGCTGACATACAGTGACTAGAATATGGCATCAGTTGTATATATCATTATCTGTTGATGTAGAAATATTAAAATGGCAAGAAATTGTTATTGTTATAGGTTGCTTTTGTCCAGAAACGGGTTCATAAGGACATTTTCCACAACCCTGTCATGATGTTAAACTTCTGTCCAGATCTCAGTGGCCTTCCAACCAACCTGCAGAATGTTACACGTGAAATAATCTTTCTCATTGATAGAAGTGGCAGCATGAGTGGAGACAACATAGAGAAAATTAAGGTATGGAGTTTTGTTTTATACAAATAAAGGTAAACAATGACACCATTCACAAGATGAGACCAAGGTGGATGCTATTTAAAATCAGCATAGGCATTTTTCAGTGATTTCTGTGTTTTGTTTCATTTTGGAAACATTTGTTTATTTGCTCTCACCTGCATATTTGTCTTAATATTTGTCATGTCTTAAAAATAAATAATCTTATTCAAGTTGAATAGTTGATAAAACAAGTCTGTCTTACCTCAGTGTGAATTGTAGAGTATAGTTTAATCACACACACAAACACAAACACTATATATCTATATATATATATATATATATATATATATATATATATATATATATATATATATATATATATATATACACATACATATGTATATTCATTCAAGTTTACAACACAAATTATGCTAAAGGAATTAAAATGGAAAGACAGACATGATAGGTTGGGTACAGAAAACTAACAAGCTATATCAGTAATGCAGAAGTCATGAAAACATCATCTATATAACCATGAGGGCTACTGACCTCTCAACCGTCTTCATTTTCTTTATACAAAGCACTTCATTTACAAGCAGAACCATGGGAGCACTCATAATATAGGTGTCAGTGAATTCAGTTGTATGTGATTGCTACACATTTGCAAACTGAAAGCATAGAAAGTTACAAAAACTAATTCAACTCTGAGATGAACCCTCACACCTCTTATTTTGTACTCTACAAAGTACTTCATCAACAAGCTGAGCCATGGAAGCTATCAGACTGAAGGTATCAGTGAAGAACATAGCAATTGATTGTTACATGTTTGCAGACTGGAAGCATGAAAGAGTGAAAAAGCATTCAACCCTTAAGTGTACTGAACCCTCACTGACTCTTCTTTTGCACTCTACAAAGCACTTTTATTAACAAGTTGAGCCATGGAAGTAGTCACAATAACTGAATACTTAGTCTATTTTTATTTGCACAATGCTGTACATAATACTCAGCAAATTTGTGAGTGGATGGCAGATGATGCCATTATGCATAGTAGATGACAGTGATTGAACTTAACTATTGTTATACAATGAGCAGTTCCAGTCATTGTTATTTGTACCTAGGCATTGACATTGCTCTTTGTGACCCACTGCACACAGTATGATCACAAAAGAAAAGTGATTTGGAAGTCCTATATGTGCATGTGTGAGCTGTGTTTATCTGTTTTTGACTAAATGAAGGAGGGGGAACACAATGGTAAAGGAGACAGACAAACAGAAGAAATAATGGTGAGAGGAGGAGGGTTGAACAATCAACAGGATTGGGCATCGAAACAGAAGGGAGGGAAACATCAAGTTGGGGTAGAGTATGGGGTGTTTGCAGCTGTTCTTTCTGTCAGCTGACACCCCATTAGAGATAACTCATGACCCTGGGTACCATTACCACTGGTCCCTGTCTCAGATGGCAGAGCCAGTGCTGGACAAGGATGTGAGTGAACAAGTCATCAAAGAAGGCTCTCCATTTGGAGGAGTTCAGCATCCAACCTGCTGTCTACAATATTACCCTATATTGCCTGCCAGCTGCCGATAGGTGACAAAGAGTGTCACCTCCAATTGTGCTGATTCTCCCAGGTAGAACTGTCCCAGCGTCTAGTGCAGGAATCCCTATAGTGTGTGGTGCTGAGGCAACTGTGGCAGGCTGGGACCCATACATACTGAGCGTTTCTTATGATGGTGGTGGTGACACTGCTGCTGCCATTTTTGGTGGAGGGTGGTGAAAGACCTTGCTGGTGGGAGGGATGCAGTTTATTGTGCTGGTGTGATTAATAGTACAACAAATGGAGAGAAACCGAACAATGAACAAAATAAAGCTATGTAAGAGTGAAGACAGTGATGAGAAGTACAAATACAATGAAAAGCAATGATTCTCTGACTATGCTGACAATGATACAGTTAAATAAAATATAACACATTTGTTGGACCAAAAACAGTTCTTAATTTAACACAGCTGTTAGTGTGTAGAACTGAGAAGGGGACTTGAATCAAAAGCCGTCATCACATGCAGTCTGCGAGACAAAAGATTAAAGTAATGAGCTATTTAACAAATTAATATGTGTCTCTGTAGTCCAAAATGCAGAAATGATGGCTGAGAGAAAAGTGCATATATAAAGAAAGCATGCTGCTCAGACATGCATTTCACTCACAGGTGGCATGCAAAGGAAACAACTTCTGTGTTGTATTGAAAGACATCCACTCAACTAATACAGAAGATCTTACATATTTTGCCCCATGTAATGCTACAGTTAAAATAATGAGACAGAAAAATAAACCTTAAATATTTTTCATGACAGAATAATAACAGTATATAGGGATTGAGCTCACAGACATCGTCACAATTTGGTAGCACAGCCTTTACATCCAGACCTGCTTTACACATACATGATGCTTGCTCGAGCAGACTAATAATATTGAACAGTCATACCTTTGTTCTATGGCAGTAATGAGAGAAGTAGAACTGATGTATGAAAGGAACATATTTTAGCAATGAACCCCTACAGCTCTTAATATTAAAAGCAAGACAGTCAGAAGCATGTTTACTCATCCTGGTGCTTTAATAGGCACTCCAGTCTTCTCCCATGCAACTTCCTATTTTCCATGATATCTTCAGGTGTTAAAGACATAAATAGAGTATTATATAATATCTGAGGATGGCACAAAGTGCCACTTTAAATGTGTAGCTATCAAAAGTTCTACTTAAAATACATACACAGGTGATGCCTGTTTTTTTTTTTTTTTTTTTTTTTTATTTTACTTCATCCTCCCATCAGCAAAGGAAGTCAGGATTGTGGTACCTCATATCACTGTAATGGTGATAACATTGTTCCCCTTGTGAATTTTATGCTAATTGCATGGACGAAACCCTAGGCTGAACTATTCAAAGATTCATTCTTATACTGAAGCTGTTTATAGCCTTCCGTTATGTGTCTCTGATTTACGGAGAAGGTAAAGAAATATCGTTGGCACCTCTTGACACCACCACTGCACTCTAAAAGGAGCATTACCCTCTCCTTCTCCAGGCATGATGTCTCATCTTGTAGAGAATTGGCTCCCAAATGAAGTCTTATGTGTCCCTTCTGCAGCATTCTAATGGGCATAGCAAACTCAGAAAATATATGCACTATACTATTATGGCTCATAATGGCACTTTATTGTGCCAACCATGGCAGTCCTTAGTGCCTGTGTATGATGTGAAGCAATCAGGCACTACAGTTACTCTACATACAATACATTAAATATGGAATTGCAGTTCCATTCCTGAAAGCATGGCCTGCACAGTGCATGCATAGTGCTACCCACAAGGACCCAAACACATGCATGGCATGGACCTTAACAATCCATGCAGCTGACTAGCCCTACCAAGGCACTATTGATAAGACAAGTATGCTGGCCTCCAGCAGGGAGATGTCTGAATCTGCCCCTCACACTTATTGAATCTTCCCATCACATTTATAAGTAGGGAGGTCTACACAGGAAATCTGGTAATAGTGTTCCCTGGAAACAAGGTTACCACCATCTCCTTGATGTTTGTGTTTCAATAGCTATAACTTAACGTATGTGCAGAGCCACTGAAGAGGCACAGGTTAGTACCACCACAGCCATGGTGGAGATAGTGAGAGTGATCCATGGTACACATGGTGACCTAAGGGAGTGCATGTCCCATATATCCGATACCTTGGATAGACTGAGTAACACACAGGAACATGCAATGTCTTTTCAGGGGCAAGGAGCTGGCAATTAAATCAGACATCTGTACATCCACAGATGGTAGACAATAAGACCATGGATAACTGAGATTCCACTCCTGCATATACTGTGGAGATGTCTACTCCTAGAAGAGGCCAGCCCCATGGTCATGGCCATTTTTATTCTGGGAAGCCTCTTAACAGATGTTGCTCAAGGTCACACAGTATATTAGCATCTAGCCAAGGTCACCACAGTACATCATTACAGCTCCTGGTAGAACCAGTTTTCATTGGCAAGGGCATGCATGGGATGCTGCACCTCCCGAGCTCATGCCCTGGACCTATCCAGTAGAGCAAGCTGTAGTGCTACTATAGTTGAGGCATTGTCCCTGCAGACCCCCAGTCACACCACAGTCTCCACCAGGTCACACACCTCCAATGACACTGACACTTTTCAACATTACTAGCCAGCCCACAACACTATTGAAATGTCACATAAAAGCACTTTTTACTTTTATATACTCAGCACTCACACAATCACACCTCCCTGTAAAAAACATTCACTCCTGTGCTATTTTTCCATCTGTGCAAACGATGATAACTGTGCCCTGTCCCTTGTACATTGTTAATTGGGTTGCCTATGTCCAATGCACAGTCTATGCATGGGTAAGCACAGTCTAGTGTTGGTTTTGCAATCATCATTTTTACTGTTGTATATCTGCTTAACTCTTGTATACTATGTTGTAAGGCTATGTGTAAGTCACTCCCACTTTTCCAGCATCATGGCATACACTGCCAGCCTCCACTATGGCATGGTCATCCCATGATGCTAGTTACTCCTCTGAATCTTCCTCTGACTCAGGCTTCACTACCTGTTGTGCTGGGAACTGCTGGCCTTGCACGTGCAAACCCAGCTTTAACTGTTTCCTAAGTATATTATTGAGTAACATTGCATGCAAGGACACTATTTTTGCACATATAAAATGGTCATACTGCATGGCACTACCAGATGATTCCATACAACAAAAGCATGCCTTCAGCAGCCCAAACAAACCCTGTCTTTGTTTATGTTTGTGCACAGTTGTATCCATGGATTTTTGGATTGTGTGGATTTCTTAGGTATGTCATGAGCCCAGGTTTCAGGGTATATTCAGCATCACTAACAAGAAGCCCATGTGAAATGTCCCCCTCAAAAAATGTTGGTAGAGTTCATAAATGTGCCATATGTAGGAGTCATGATAACTACAGTTTCTTAAATGCTATCCCTATCAACACAGTCCACAATCTCAGTGCCCTGGTGTCCAGGAAATGTTAAGCAAAGTTGGATGACCCTGTGCTTCCTGGGAAAACTTTGCACAAAGTCTTGCATGAAAACAGCAATAAGAGCCTTTTCCAGATGCATGTTTACTAAAGTTGTGGTGACCCGTAACATTACTTCATGATTTACTCAATCTAAACACAAGCATTTGACTGAGTTCAAGAATACACTAGGTGCAGTTTCATTATGAGACATTTATACATTTCTGAATCACTCTGCCATTTTGCTTGTCTGATTGACATACACAGTGTGTCATTTTATGGTTATTAGCATAATGTGGGATTGTCTAAACTGTTGGTAATGCCCACATCATGCAGCTAGTTTTTCCAAATCACAAACACTCTGGACATGGCTGCTCACGACATAAGTTCTCTTAGCAAGATGGGGAAAAGTTTTCTGCATCCAGCCGAATACATTTCAAGTACAATAAACTAATACCTTGTGCTGAAAGCTATTCATTGAAAATTATGTAGGATACTGGGCATCTGTGACACAATGAAGATGTCGGTTGGCATTAACTTTTTTTGTCAGATTCATTTATGGAAAGTTAACCTAACAACATGCAAAGGTAACCAAACTATTGCTATGTGCTAACACTTACTCACAAGTTCTGTATATAGCTTAGTTTACAATATTCTTGAAAGGGGACCATGCAGGCTATCAGTTGCATATAATGATATCTCAGTTTTTTTTTCATTTCACCTACCCTGCATATCGAAGCAGTAGGATAACATTTTCAGAACCACCTTACTTCTTCAAGTATGTATCTTCTGCAATTGTGACATACTTGTCATTGCCCTGAAGAGTTATCTGTCCTGCATCTCCACTCATTGAATTATTACTTTTAGAAATGCTGCAGGATGTTGTAATCAATGCTATTTTCAGAAAAGAAAGAACCTGATGGCTCACTACTGCTGAGTCAATGTATTTAAGATGCTCATTTTTTCTTATGGTTTTGTTTCTTAGACCCTGATGACAGTTCTAGGGGCTTGAAAGTGTGCGTGGGTTGTACCAAGGTTGTTTGGACACCTCAGAATATAATCTTCAAACTTCACCTGAAATCAGCAAAGCTAATTAAAAGGTCACTTGATATAAAAGACTTTATAGCCATTGTTATACCGTCTCTTCTCAGCTCTTGAGTCCCATCTAGAACTGATTTCCTTTCTTACTCTAACTGTTTACTGGTACAGGTTATGAACTGCTGTGAACCTGAATTGTATAATGAAGGTAGTGCATATGAATCCATGAATGAATGAATGAATGAATGAAATTTAGCCTTTCTTAGAGTTTGCTACAAAAGAAGATACACAATAAAATTCCTTATGAATTTTCAGGGGTGCCTGTTGTTTCAGATATAAGTATTCATGCCATTTAAAGCACTTTAGCTAATTTCCAGAATCAATACACTTTATTGCCTGTTCCTAAGGTGGAAGATAAAGAAATATCTGTTCTTTCTGACAATCACCATCATTATTCTTATTACACAAACAAAATGCGGGGAAGCCCTAATTTAACAGTGCATAAGAGCTAAAAGACTATTGTGCTGGTCATGTCTTCATCTAGGTATACCATCCCTGCTACTACCTGTATTAGAACAATGCCAACTGAGTGTGTGTGTGTGTGTGTGTGTGTGTGTGTGTGTGTGTGTGTGTGTGTGTGTGTGTGTGTGTGTGTGTGTGTGTGTGTGTGTCTGTTTTGTGTTTTGTAATATTTTCAGCTAAATTGAAAATATTTGGATATTTGAGGATTGACAGCAATACATATTATTCTCCATATATGTAATTGAAAAAAGCAAGATTATTACTAGAAATGAGACCTTGTATGTTAGCTGAAAGGCAATCCAAAGCTATATATTCCTGTGTGATAATGCTGCTGAGTATATTAAACCTTAACACTTATCTACTCAATAGATACAAAAACATAGACACACAGAGACACACACACACAGAACACACACACACACACACACACACACACACACACACACACACACACACACACACACACACACACACACACACACACAGGTACACACAAAGGCACACACGTACTCTGACATACTTTACTTTTTAGTAGAATGCCTCATAATTATACTAGTATATTGTGTTAAGCCATACCTGCATATCCCAGTAAGTTATGTATACTAACTGGAAAAAGTTATTGTAAACAATTTTCAATATTTTATTGCCTTACTTATTAGGACCAGTTCTACAACCATAAAATCTCAGAGGGTTTGTTAAATAAAAATCATTTAAATAGTCTTGCAAAACACTTATTGCCTAGGCAATGGAATGGAATAACTGAATATGAAAAATGCTTATTTTTCATATTAACATCTGTAACTCTCACAGAACTTTTGAAACATATTAGTAATACGGTTATTCTAAAATCAGGACTTTTTAAAGCATGTTTTCATTAAAACTACATGAATTCTCATACTGTTAGTTTTATTGGCTTTCATTTTGATTTATTACCTCTGCTAATGTTTTTCAAAAGCCATTTCGTGCACACATCTGTTAGGTATTTTCCTTATACAAGCTACAAATACTTACAGATAAAGAATGCATGGAATCGGGGACAGAAGTAAGTACTCAGTACTTGGTCACTGGACATGTGAATCTAGTTAGCAGACTGGGAATGTAAAACTGCTGAGAAAATGGAAAAATAATGAAATCTAGCTTGCTAGATAGCAGTATACAGCTGCATAAGAATGGGACATGCAGTGCACATAAGAGTATTAAGGGACCAGCTGATGATGAGCAGTGTAAGGTTCACAGCAGGCTGCACAGGCATAAGGGAAAACCCTGGTTCAAGATCTTGGAGTGAGCACAAGTAGTCCAATTAATTCCACTCCATTAAAAAATCAAAAAGGGAAACAAGTAAAATCAGATATGCTTCCATCATTGCCTTTGTGTCGATGATGACAACTTCTTTTAATATTTTTTTAATAAAGTGAATAGAATACCTTTGATTTGGTTGGACCCTGATACATGGCTGTGAACAAATGTCACATGAGGCATCTCTTAAAACTAGTAACGCAGTAGCAGCATTAGCTTATCTCTAGACTGCAGATGTTATTGTTTATTATAGTGGTATGTAAACTGTCCAGGAAGATGGTAAAGAAACCACTTCTACTACTAAAAGGGATAGAGATATCACTATATTTTCTGATATAGCTATTTTTAAACTTACAACTGTTAGAGAAGAACATTATATGCCCAGGCTGTCCACTTCAGTTATGACTAGGCAAAGGACAATGTTTCAGAAGTCATTGACCAGGGTTCATTTGAACTGGGAGGCTTGCAGGAATACAAACAGAAGGCAACATTTGGTGATATCTCAGCAGATGCTCTAATAGGTGAAACATTATCCTGTGTGAATGTGGTTACATGCAGCCAAGCATGGAGGCAATCACATTGGAGTAGAAGCACAGGTGAGACCCATATAGGGACCACACCTCCAAATGAAGCTGATAATAATCCTTTTTTTTTAATAATATTTTTATTGAGTTTTAAACCCAAAGTAGTAAAATCCTGTATAGGCCCTACAGCTGTCAGTGGGCACATTTCCTCTTGAAGGAGTCATTTTGTAGTAATGACTGTCAGTGGTAAGCCTAAATCTGAGACATGGCTGTTTAAAATATTATGCTTCTTTTACAAGAATTGGAAATAATTACAAAAAGAAAGAGCTAAAGAGAGAAAGCATGCACAGCACAACTGTCAAAATTCAGTTTACAGAACTTGAGGAAACAGTTAAAGAGGCTTCTAATCCCAAAGGACAGAAGGAGTCTGTATCAGTATAAAAGGGCTGTTGGGCAGATAATGGGCTCTTAAAGAGGGGCTAGAGGAAAAAATGATGCATGAGTAATGGCCTATAATCCATCACTTCTTGCTATAGCCTGTAAAATAACTTTTGTAGGCCGTATCAACACAAAGCATGCAAAAAGGGTGTTTAATCTTTTCACTGTGCAGAAATTACAAAATGTTAAAAGTGCACTTAAAAGCATGTAAGCAGGATCAAAAGGTTTTTGATAAAGAAGATTAAGTCAAGTAGCTAGTAGAGGAGCAAGTAGACAATCAAACATTCAGGGATAGTTATCAAGGCAAAGAAATGTGAGATAAAATGAGAAAAAAAGTGTTCTGCTTTGTCAACAAATACTTCATAAGTTGTTCAAAGCAAGAAACTGGTGAGTGTGACATGAGATGTATTAGTCACTTCAAACTTCTGTTATTCAGGGTTTCCCAAAAATTCTCATAATTCTTGGAAGGAGGGATGTGTGTAAAGAAAGCTGTAATAAAGTTCATAAGTTAACAAGTTATTGTACAGTGTTCTGGTCATTTAACCATCAGGGAGCACTGATTCACAAATACCAGGATAATATGCTAACTCAGCTACCTAGCAGTCTAAATTGATCTTGAATTGTATTATATTGTTTGCCTTGCCTTGATGTTAAACTAAGCCAAATGTGATTTCTTTATTTGGACTCTTGAATCTTTTAACATTAAACCATGGAAATTAAAGCATATTTTATATCTTGAAAAAAAAGCAACAGCCACTGGAAAGCATGTGAAGCCTTGCCTGTAGGAACTCTGAAATTTCTATTTTGACCTTAAAAGTTAGAGACAGCAAGGGTACATAGCATGTCTTTTAGTCAGAAGTAAATAGTTCTAGTTCAGATGGCATATAACTTTTTAAATATTATTTTTCTGCTTAAATATCTATTTTCAATCGTGTGTGCAAGTTATATCTTCTTCTTCTTCTTCTTTCAGCTGCTCCCGTCAGGAGTCACCACAATGGATCATCTGTTTCCATTTCTTCCTGTCCTCTGCATATTGCTCTTTCACACCAACCACCTGCATGTCCTCTCTCACCACATCCATAAACCTTATCTTAGGCCTTCCTCTTTTCTTCTTACCTGGCAGCTTCATCCTTTCATCCTTTTCCCAGTATACCCAGCATCCCTAATCACACATGTCCAAACCAATGCAATCTCACCTCTCTGGCTTTATCTCCAAACTGTCCAACATAAGCTGACCCTCTAATATATTGATTCTTAATCTTGTCCATCCTCATCATACCCAATGCAAATCTTAACACCTTTAACTCTGCGACTTCCAGCTCTGACTACTGCCTTTTTGTCAGTGGCACTGTCACCAACCCATATAACATAGCTGGTCTCACTACTCTCTTGTATACCTTCCCTTTCATTCTTACTGGTACCTGTCTGCAACAAATACCTCCAGATACCCTTCTCCACCCAATCCACCCTGCCTGTACTCTCTTCTTCACCTCTCTTCCACACTCACCATTACTCTGAACTGTTGATCCCAAGTATTTAAACTCATCCACTTTCACCAACTCTACTCCCTGCATCCTCAACATTCCTCTATCCTCCCTCTCATTCACACACATATATTCTCTTAGTCCTGCTGACCTTCATTCCTCTTCTCTGTAGATCATGTCTCCACCTCTACAGGGTCTCCTGAACCTATTCCCTATTCCCTCTACAGATCACAATGTCATCTGCAAACATCATAGTCTATGGGGACTGCTGTCTGATCTTGTGTGTCAACCTGTCCATCACCACTGCAAATAAGAAAGGGCTCAAAACTGATTCTTGATGTAATCCTACCTCCAACTTAAATGCATCTGTCACTCTCACTGCAGATCTCACTGCTGTCACACTACCCTTGTACATATCCTGTACCACTCTTACATACTTCTCTGCCACTCCCGACTTCCTCATACAATACCACAACTCCTCTCTAGGCACCCTGTCATATGCTTTCACTAAGTCCACAAAGACACAATGCAACTCCTTCTGACCTTCTCTGTACTTCTCCATCAACACTCTCAGAGCAAACATCACATCTGTAGTGCTCTTTCCTGGCATGAAACCATACTGCTGATCACTAATCATCACCTTCCTTCTTAACTTCCAATACTCTTTCCCAGACCTTCATGCTGTGACTGATCAATTTTATCCCTCTGCAGTTACTACAGCTCTCCACATCACCCTTATTCTTAAAAATCGATACCAAAACTCTTCTTTTCCACTCCTCAGGTATCCTCTCACTTTCCAAGATTTCATTAAACAATCTGGTTAATAACTCCACTGCCATCTCTCCTAAACACCTCCATGCTTCCACAGGTAACAGTATGTCATCTGGGCCAACAGCTTTTCCATTCTTCATCCTCTTCATAGCTGTCCTCACTTTCTCCTTGCTAATCCATTGCCCTTCCTGATTCATTATTCCCACATCATCCAACCTTCTCTCCCTCTCATTCTCTTCATTCATCAGCCCGTTAAAGTACTCTTTCTATTTGCTAAACACACTCTCCTCACTTGTGAGTATGTTTCCCTTATTATCCTTTATCACCCTTACCTGCTGCACATCTTTACTAGCTCGGTCCCTCTGTCTAGCCAATTGGTACAGGTCCTTTTCTCCCTCCTTAGTGTCCAACCTTTTATACAACTCTTCATACACCTTATCCTTAGCCTTCGCCACCTCTCTCTTTGCCATGCACCTCATCTCCTTATACTCCTGTCTACTTTCTTCATCTTGTGAGTATGTTTCCCTTATTATCCTTTATCACCCTTACCTGCTGCACATCTTTACTAGCTCGGTCCCTCTGTCTAGCCAATCGGTACAGGTCCTTTTCTCCCTCCTTAGTGTCCAACCTTTTATACAACTCTTCATACACCTTATCCTTAGCCTTCGCCACCTCTCTCTTTGCCATGCACCTCATCTCCTTATACTCCTGTCTACTTTCTTCATCTCTCTGACAATCCCACTTGTTCTTCACCAGCCTCTTTCTCTGTATACTCTCCTGTACTTCCTTGTTCCACCACCAGGCCTCCTTGTCCTCCTTCCTCTGTTCAGATGTCACACCAAGCACCTTTTTAGCCATCTCTCTTACTAGCTCTGCTGTAGTTACCCAGCTATTCAGTAACTCTTCACTGCCACCCATTGCCTGTCTTAACTGTTCCCTGAACTCCACCTTACAATCACCCTTTTTTCAACTTCCATCATATGATCCTTGGCACTGCCCTCACACTCCTTCTCCTCTTTTTGATCACCAACATCATCCTACAGACCACTATCCTATGCTGCCTAACTACACTTTTCCCTGGTACCACTTTACAGTCTCCAATCTCCTTCATGCTGGCCCTCCTACATAGGATATAATCCACCTGTGTGCATCTTCTTCCACTCTTGTACATCACCTTGTGCTCTTCCCTCTTATTAAAATACGTATTCACCACAGCCATGTCCATCCTTTTCACAAAATCCACTACCATCTGCCCTTCTGCATTCCTCTCCTTAACACCATACCTACCCATCACTTCCTCATCCCCTCTGTTCCCTTCAGCAACTTGCCCATTGAAATCCACTCCAGTCACCACAACTTCATCCAACTCACTCCAAAACCTTTCTTTCTCATCCATTGCACACCCAACTTGTGGAGCATATGCACTAACAACATTCATCATCACACCATCAATTTCCAGCTTCATAAACATCACTCTGTCTGATGCTCTTTTCTTCTCCAAAACACTCTTGGCAAACTGTCCCTTCAGGATAACCTCTTCCCCATTTCTCCTCCCATCCACACCATGATAGAACAATTTGAACCCACCTCCGATACACCTGGCCTTACTTCCCTTCCATCTAGTCTCTTGCACGCACAATATATCAGCCTTCCTTCTCTCCATCATATCAGCTAGCTCTCTCCCTATACTAGACATACTGCCAATATTCAAAGTTCCTACCCTGGCACACTCCTAACCTTCTGTCTCTCTTTCTGCCTTTGGGCATGCCTTCCCCCTCTTCTTCTCCTTTGGCTAACAGTAGCCCAATTTCCACCAACACCCTGATGGCTAACCGTATTGGTGGTGGTTGTTTTCTATGCTATATTCATATTTATTTGGACATTAAAAGCTTCATCTTATTTATATCAAATAAAGTAGTTTATTACTCAGCTTTGAATGCATGTGGTTGATGCTTCATTTTATTTATTTGCAGTTTGTTTGCCAGGATAGTCCATTGGGCCACAAGGAGACCATTTTCAATGGAGTCCTGGGGAGAAAAGCTCCAGAAAAATACAAATACATAGTATGTATTGCACATCTACATTACAGATTATCTCATAGGGATACAAAGTAAACATGATAAGAAAAGGTTAACAATGATAGAATGCATCCGTATAGTTCATTAAACAGCAATAAAAAAACACTTTTTTTAACAAGCAGCTTAGGGTAACTGTTAAGTAGTTGGTCAAATAATTCAATAGAGCTGTGGAATTATAGGAGGCAGTGATGGCATATTTAGTTCTAGGAGAGTAGGAAGTGGTATTAGAAGGATTAGGTAGGATGGGAACAGGAGCACTTCCATTGTGAAGTTAGGTGGGAGTGCAGCAAAGTTTTAAATGAGAAGAGACTGCTGGTGATGTGGATAGGAGATGGTAGAGAATTCCAGAGGCGTACAAGAGAGAAGGTCATTAGGTGATTCCCAGCTGGACATGTGGGTGTATGCAGCTTAATTAGTTTTTGGGAATTAGATCTTAGAAGTCATTCTGGTTCGTGCATTTCAAAGGTAGTGGCTAGGGAGGGACAAAGGGAGGGGTTGTCAATGAGTTTGTGTGCTTGGATGAGTTGGGTATAAGTGAGAAGGTTAGGTAACTCAAGCCAGTTTAGTTGGTGAAGAGAATTATAATGGTGAGCAATGGCTCTATGACCTGCCACAAATTTTGATATCTTGTTATAGCAAGAGGAGCATTTTGTTTTGAGGGAGGATTGCAAGTTGGTGAGGACAGATGCATCATATAGGAGGGATGGGATAGGATAAGTATTGGCTAGTATGAGCCAAGATATATAGGAGAGATATAATGATTATAGCGGTATAGCATACCAAGTTTTTTGTGTTTTCTTTTATATTTACTTGCAAATGTTTGTCGAATTTTAGTTGTTCATCTATGAGTACTCCTAGTAGTTTAGTGTCAGAGACTATTTCTAGGGGAGTATTGTTTTTGCTGGTGATTATGAATGAGTGTTTATCTAGGGAGGAGGTTTTGGAGGCGGTGAATAATTTTAGTTTTGGTTGTATTAAGAGCCAGATGGTTGCCTAGCATCCACTACTCAATAGAGGAGAAGATGTTTTGAGTAAGCTTATTTAGAGTGGGGATGGAAGGGGAGGAGCAGATAATGGTAGAAATGTCTGCATATTGGATGAGGCTGGAGTTTGGAATAGCTTGGTAGAAGTCTTTGATGAATATATTGAATAGTAGGGGGCCTAAAATGGAACCTTGGGGGAACCTGTGGGAGTATTAAGGAAGGATGAAGTGGCTTTATTCCATCTGACTGCTTGTTGTCTGGTTGTGAGGTAGCAGGAGTACCACTTGGTACAGAAGGGGATAGGTTTAGTTTGGAGAGTTTATTAAGAAGCAGGTTGTGGGAAATAGTGTTAAATGCCTTGGAGAGGTTGAGGAGAAGGGTGGACACAAAATGGCCAGAATTGTGGGCTTCATTAATTGTTTCAAGGAAGGAGAGGAGGGTAGTGGAGGTGCTATGACCTGGTCTGAATACATGCTGTGTGGGGGTAAGAAGCTGGTTGTTGATGAGCTAGGGTAAGAGTCGTTGGTGGATACATTTCTCAGGAAGATTAGAAATAGGGACTAAGCAATAGGGTGGAAGTTTGGAATGTCATTATTATTGCCTCCTTTGTGTAGAGGAATAATAAAGGCTTTCTTCCAGAGCTGGGGGACCTGGCTTTCTGAGATAGACTGATTAATTAGTATGCTGATAGGGAGAGCAAGGGCTTCTGCCGCTACTTTTAGGAAGTAGGAGGGAATTTCAACAGGGGCATTGGAACCAGGTTTCAATTTTAAGAGAAATTTTTTTATGGTGGAAATAGAGATGGGATTGATAGAGAAGGGTGGAAGTTGGGGGCAAGGGCTGCTTGGGGAGGAAGGGATGGGTGCAGGCTGAGGAGGGGTTGCAGACGTGTTGGTGAAGGATGATGTTAGCTTGCTTATGGACTCTATGAAGCAAGAGTTAAATTGGGTGGCTAAATCCATGTCAGAGGCATCTGGGTTAGGGCAAGGTTTTTTTTTTCCCCGGGTTGAGGAGAGATGAGATTCCTTTCCAAAATAGTTTGGGACTGGTGTTGTGGTTGGTTTGGAGAGTGGATAAATAGGCTTTGCAGACTGAGGTAATACATTTTTTGACTTTATTTCATAGTGTTTTATATTCATTAAGGGTGATAGTGGTTTTATTTTTATGGTAATGTGCCCGGGCTTTGTCACGGAGTCGCATAGTAGCTAAGGTGTTTTTGGTTAACCAGGGTACAGGGTTACTTTTTGTACGTTTTGTTTTTAGAGGGACAAAGGAGTTGAGCAGGTTTGTGAAAGTAGAGTTAAAGTAGGAGAGAGCATTATCTATGGAAAGAGTTTTTAACAGGTTCCAGTTTGTGCTGTTTAGTGCATTTTAGAAGGTTTCAGAATTGAAGTTTGTTAGGCAGCGATATAGGTGTGAGTTAGTTGTATGGAAGAGGGGAGATGGGCAAAACTGGGGAAGTGGTCAGCTAGTGGGTCTGGGAGAATACCACTATCAGAGATATAGTGAGGATGGGATACTAGAACCCAGTCTATTGTGCTTCCAGTAATGGAGTTCTTGGAAGGCTTGGTAGTGGAATTGATTAGTTGTGTAAAGTTATATAAGTTAATATTGAGTGAATTAGTGGGAGAATGGATTGTGGCCCAGTTTATGTTCACGTCTTGCAGGATTATGGTTTTGTGAATAATGTTGGTGGAGACCCGGGAGAGAATATCTTCAAGGGATGAGATATTGTCTTCAGGGGGAATATAGAGGGAGAGAACAAATATGAGGTTATGCTTGTTTAGGTGGAGTAGGGATGGTATCATTTCTGCCTTGCCAAATTTGGGAAAGGGTTTGGTATAGGGGGTGACTAAGAGGGAAGCTGAGTAAAGGAGTGCTACAGCCTCCCCTTTTTTTGTGTTCTGTCATTCCTTAACATGCAGTGATTGGAAGAGTTATTTCAGAATCTTTTCTGTGGAGCTTAAGCCAGGTGTCTGAGATGGAGAGAATATTGGGCTGGTTATGTAGAAGCCAGGCATGAAGGTTTGGAATTTTGTTACATAGGCTCTGAATATTTAGAGCTGAGAAGTGGAGGTGTTTGCCTCTTGCTTGTGGGGATGTGGTTGGAGGGATGGATTCAGTGTGGTAGAAGGGCCTGTGTTTGGGAGGATGTCCCCAGAGAGAAGGATAGAGATAAGATGATGGATGAGGTATTTGGTTTGTTTGGGGTGCAGTATACAGGTAGAGAGTTTTGTGGACATTAGACTAGTGTAGTTGTGAACAATGTTTTTAGAGTTAGTTAGGAGTCTATAGGGGAAGAGCATGCTAGTGTTGAGGGGGTAGACACTGGGAGATATAAGGGTAACAGTAAGTGTCTACTTTGTAGAGGATGAGGTAGTGGTGTGAAATGGGGGTGGTTTGCATTAGTAGGTTGGGTGATATAGTTTAAGTAAGTTAAGGTAATTAGAAGTATTATGTGAATAAGTAAGGACAGAGACTTGAGGGTCGTGATGTTGGTTTTAGAATGGTAGTAAGGGATGAGTTAAGTTGGAAAGTTAGTTTAAGAGATTATGGTTTAGGTTAATTGTTTGGTAGTTTATCAGGATAAGTAGTGTTTGGCAGTACACTCTGAAGGGTAGGCTTACTTTAATGGGTGAACTGTAGGAGGGGATTTTGGGGATATGATGGGTAGTTTGGATTGGATAGTGGAAGTGGTGGGAGTGGCTAGCTAAGTATAAGTGTAGAGGTACAGGGGGTTGATGAGATTTGGGGGTAGGGAAGGGGAGCAGAGTGAGCCTGCAGGATGAACAGAGCAGGTAGCAGGAGCTAAGGGAAGGAAAAATCAAGGTCAAAGAACAAAGAAAAAAAAAAACAATCAGTGGAGTGGAAGGTAAGTTCAAAGGAAAGTGTGCAAGGGGGTAAGGGACGTTCTAGCAGTGGCATAGGGAAAGGATTAAAGTAGATTCAGAGAGGTAAAGATGGTGCCACAGGAAGGAAAGGAAGGTTAAAGAGTCTAGGGGAGGGGTTGGAAAGAAAAGAAAGTGAAATAAACTGTGGGAGGAGTTGGAGAGAGAGTGGAGATGGATGTCACAGTGGCCTAGCTGGTGGGAACCAGTACTGACAGGGCCAGGTCAGCAATGTGAAACAGACTGAAAATAATCAGAAAGGAAGCAACTGTGCCAATCAGAGATGAAGAGGTAAAAAGAGAGCAGAGCCAGAGATGGCAATGTTGCAGATATAAATTTAAAAACAGGAGAGAAAGGGTACAAAAGATGTACTAGGGGTTAAATCACACTCTAAAATGTGCCTGGCAACATTAAACCTACATATACTGGAACTATTAGAGTTAAAATAACATTAAACTAAAAGCTATTGCTACTATTGTTAGTTAAAACAACAAGGAATATGGTAGACTGCTGGCATTGCGCTGCCTCCTGGTGGGCAAAGTAAGTTACTGCAGCCGGAATAAACTAAACCTGCGTGTATGCTCACCTGTAGTAATACATTAAATGATAAGGAGCTGTTCATTTTTTAAAAAGCAGATAGTTTTAAAAACACATTCAAAGTGTGGATAAATTACAGTAGAAAGAACACCTACAGTTAAGCTAGAAAGCTGTGTTTTTTAGTTTGTTTTTGGAGCTGCTTCAAGCAGGTAACTTAAGCAGATTTATAACTGTTTCATAAGGTATTTTGCTGGGTGAGTCTGTTGGGCAGGGGATTAGCACAGAGTGTTTAACCCATCGGGAGAAGAGTTGAGCTAGAAAGCTATGCTTTTTAGTTTGTTTTTGGAGCTACTTTAAGCAGGTAACTTAAGCAGATTTATAACTCATGATTTCATAAGGTATTTTGTTGGGTGAGTCTGCTGGGCAGGGGATGACCACAGAGTGTTTAATCCATCGGGAGAATCTTCTAAAGCCTGAGAGCACACAGGCAGGGGGGAGTAGAAGCTTCCATGAATGCATGTGGTTGACACTTCATTTAATACCTTAAGAGTTTGTGCATTTTACTTGTACTTTCAAATGTGTGGTGTCCCCCCACTGAAAGCTGCTCAGAACTACTTGCAGACATTTAAATATTTAAGGGTAAACTGTAGGGTACTTATTTACTTTCTTACTTTACCTAGCAAAGCTATAAAGTGGGACATAGGTTATAGTCATAATGAAGGACAGTTACCATTTACCTCAGATGCTGGAACATATCGCATGCATGTGTGTGTGTGTGTGTGTGTGTGTGTGTGTGTGTGTGTGTGTGTGTGTGTGTGTGTGTGTGTGTGCGTGTGCGTGTGTGTGTGTGTGTGTGTGTGTGTGTGTGTGTGTGTGTGTGTGTGTATACTGATGAGAGGGTAATTGTGGTGAACAAATTATTAAATCCTGTACTGTGCCTCTGTAGTGTAAAGCTCATCTGAGTGTGTCAGGGCTTGGCTATTATTTAAGACAGCAGTGCACAGTTACCATATTCACTCAAGGTCTAATGCTTTTGGCATTTAAACTATTACTATTAATGGGATTCAAATCCCATATGGGTGATTTCATCATACTTAATATCTGCTGGCAATAGTGCAGAAGTTAAAGCCTATAGACCATGTTTATCCCATAATAAGTGGCATGCAGCAGTTGACTCTACTAAACTAGACTTGTATAGCCTGAATAAATTCAGTCATAAAAGTGTATATACCCTTGTAGCCATAAATCAAACATAGAGTAGTATACCTTGCACAGCAGGCCTTTTATACGTTACTCATAACAGTTAAAAGATAGGGAAACATGAACTCAGTGAAATATGAAAAATGAGAGCATCATAGCTGAATGAGTGCAAAATCAAGGGAATTTCATCTACCAGAATTTACAAGAAGATCATGATAGTGATCTTGTTTTCCATTGAAACACAGTACACTGAAATTGTAGATAGCTAAGAAATGGGTATAAGTGAAAAACATACACAATAATAAGGCAATCTATCCCCAAACCATCTCAAAGAGCTTGAATTAAAGAGATTACAGATATAAAAAAACTGGAAATGAAAGACATACTGAGGTTCAGCAAAGACACAAAGAATGAGAAGCTAAAGAAAAAACAAAGCAGCAGTAGCAACATGAGTGGGAGTTCATGGGTCTTTATCAAGCAAGGCAGACTTCTTGAGAGAGAAGCAAACCCTACATACGAAGGTCAGCACCAAATTGTCTCTTCAGTATAAAAAGAGATGGCTTTAGTAGCTTTATTTGAACATTTCAAAAGGTTTGCAAGTGACACCAAACCAAGCAGTAGCAAAGGTTGAAGTTTTTAACTTCTCTGCTGATGTGTAATGCAATGAATGATGTAACAGACAGAAATGTTGTGGATTGTTTTGACTATTTAAAGGTAAATTGCTGTCCAAGACCAAGAAGGAGCAGGTGCCCAATTGGAAGCAATATCTACTTAGCCTGAGCAAGCAAATAAGAGCACTAGTAAAATCCTCCAAAGCAAACTTTGAGTCCAAATGGCCACATCTACTAGAGACAATCATAAGGCCTTTTTCACATATGTCTGCAACCACAAAGGAAGCACACAGATCTGTTCAGAACTGGTGGTCAAGGACACAGCATATACAAATGCTTTAGTTATAGCAAACTTGCTGGCTGACAGATACAGAAAAAACTTCACCCCTCTGTACCCCCCATCAGTAAATCAGGACATCCCCAGTACTTGCCCCCTTCCCCTTATATCTAGGGAACAGGTCATCACTGCTCTCTCAAAGGCAAAAAATACAGCCTCCATGGGACCTGATAGCCCAGGCTGCATCCTATATGAACTCAGGCAGGAACTTGCAGCACCATTAAGCACCATATTCAACCAAAGCCTGAGTACTGGCTTCATCCCAGCTGAGTGGAGGACAGCCACTGTCATCCCTTTACACAAAGGTGGAGCGTCCACCAGTCCGGGAAATTATAGACCCATCAGCCTAACTAGCCTGATCAACAAGGCCATGGAACAAGATTATCATGGACCTCATTAACAACGGCATTTACAGCCTCCAAACACTTGATCCCAAACAGTTTGGCTATGTCAAGGGGAGGTCATGTCTGCTAAATTTGGTCAATTTCTTTGACACAGTCACCAAAGCCATGGATGAGGGGAAGATGGTGCACACCACCTACCTTGACCTGGCCAAAGCCTTTGACACTATTCCCCACTCAGGCATAATAGATAAACTCTCTCAACTAGGTATCAATCCATATGTTACTAGATGGGTAGCAAACTGGCTCACTGATAGAACCCACATAGTCAAAATAGGGGAAGCCACCTCAAGCAGTAGACCCGTAACAAGCGGCATACCCCAGGCTTCGGTCTTGGGGCCTCTGTTATTTGGGATATACTTTAATGAGCTGCAGGCCAAACCAGTGAGCTATGGCTGACAATGTTTGCAGATGACTGCAAACTGGATGCTGTCATCAATTCCCCTAGTGATGTGAACATCCTCCAAGAGGGTCTCACTCAGACAAATGACTGGTGCCAAAAACATGACCTCAAGCTCAATACCAAAAAAATGCATCATCATTCCCTTTGTGGAGAGTGACATCCCCACAAATTATCACATTAATAATAATGTCCTAAGCACTCAATCATTCGTGAGGGATTTGGGCAGCCAGGTTGATAGCAATCTGACTTTTGACCACCATGTTTCTTCCATGGTGCAGAAAGCCTTCTACATGGCCCACTTCATAAGTAAGGGTATCTCATCCAGGGACAAGGAGGCCATAGCATCCCTGTATTATTCTTCCCTTATAAGGCCCATTATTGAGTACAGTGCACCTTTAGGCATGTACCTCACAAAGCATGCACAGCAGCTGGAGAGACCACAGAGGTTCCTCACCAGGAGAATCCAGGGCCTCAAACATCTACTATACACATACAGCCTAAAAGCCCTATCCCTCTACTCAGTTTCATACAGATTCCTCAGAGGTGACCTCTGTCTGGCATACAAGGCAATCATGGACCCCACCTTGATGGGACTGCTGCATATCCGCAAGTCAAGATCCACTCGAGTAACCCACATGCGCAACCTCATCCTGGTCTGTGACATCAACAAACTTGTTGGCAGGACAGATCTGTGTTCCAGAGACTCCCTCATCTATTGAATAGACTCCGTCTCCACATCAAGCAGAGTACCTGTTTACCCCTTTTTTAAGCGCAACCTGGAAAATATACCCCTAGGATTCCAACCATGTCCCTGCTGGACAGGGGCATTGGGTGCTGATTTATCTAAACATTGGGCTAAACTCTTGGCTTCACTTATAAGAGCCTCAGGACCAATAGCCTAGTAACCTCCTATGATCCTATGATTTTGTGATCCTAAAAATAGTTTGTTCATCTGTTTTAAACATATTCCTAAAGCTTATTGAAAAAATATACAGACCATAAAAAGGCAGATGGCATTATGAGCATTTATATTGTAGAAACAAGCACGTATTCTCATAGGTGAATGGGTGGATGCTAAATCACTACATTTGAATGTTAGCAGACGTAATGTTAAGGAAGCAAGTATTTAGTATTTGGCCTGTGGGCATGGGAATTTGCTTAGCAGACTGGGAGTATAACTGCTAAGAAAATAGGTAAAGGGGGGGTAATTGTGACCTCTATCAAGTCAGCAGGGCAAAACTGAAAAAAAAAGGGTGAACTCATTACCATAAATGGGTATAAGTCCTAAGGGACATTCTAAACCTGCACAGCAGGTTTTGTGTGCAAATGGGAAAACATTTTTAAATGTGGCTGAATTAAGCAGCAGTGTTTCTTTCCAATAGCTCTACAACATTGCAGGAACAAAAGCACACATCACTTAACTCTTAATTCCCATTAAAGCATCAAACATAATGGTATACAAGAAAACACATTCAACTACTCGAGTTAGATGGTCAAACACTCCCATTAGTTTTCTATTCATCTATAATACCTCCTTTGTGGAGAAACAGCTGAAGTATCACGTGGAAAAAAATCTGGTTGAGGCCATGCAAGCAAATAGTGGCTTGGATTTGTAGATGAATTCCATAATGCTCTGCACAAAATAGTGCTAATAGCAGCCATTCACAGATTATGGACAATCCAAAGATATAACTTGCTCCAAACTGCAATGCTTGGAATTTTGCAATACACAGAGTATGCAAATGCATGCATAGTGGCATGTAAACGAGACATTCCATGTCATTTGGAGGATTGGGGGTTGCATAATGGTTAAGATGCTTCTCTCACAGACACAAGGTACATGGTTTGATTCTCACCCATGGGGAATTTGCTTGGCCTAAAATTGTTCACAAGGGCAGCTAGCCTAGTACTTATGAACCTATAACTAAATGTCATAGAATTCAAAGACATCTACAACAATGACACTATACACCCACAAGCACCTAGTTTGAACAACATAATTTAATGACTACAGTACAGGACCCATACTGGACATAGCAACAGTAGTGGAAAAGCATCTGTTTACAGCTATAATCAGATGCAGTGGTAGCAAAGTTGCACACTGTGGCAGCCTGCACAAATAAAAATGGTACAGGTAAGAAATCCCATACCAAAACCTGACTGAGCACCAAATACCTAATCAATTTAGATTCAACCTAAACACATTATGCAACCTGTATTAACTGTGAGACCCATGAGTGAAACAGGGGGTTATGCTTGATATCCCTAATGTTAAAGGCACAGCGGTATGGTCAGCATTGAACATCTTAGCTACAGGGACATTTTAATTACCTATGAGGAACAGGTTTGGTATGTCTTAGGCTAATTCCTGGACATCATGCTATAACATGTGTGGAGAAGTATATCCGGTTCCCAAGGAAACTAAAGGACAGAAACAATACTATGTTGGCATGAGACTCCTTGATTTCTTGAGTGCCACAGATCTTACCCACACTGTATAATAAGGCTCCACTTTGTCCACAGAAAGAGAGACAGGAGGGAGTACAACTTGTTGAACTTTCAGGTGTCTGTAATACCCGGGACATTGTCTGTAATGTGCCATGTGCCTCTGAAGAAATGCACATGATTCTCATATACGGCATATGTTTGACCTACACAAATGGTTCATGAGACGCGGTCACATTATTTTATTAACATTTTTACATCTTTCTTTCATCATTTACATATTCATTATATTTGCACTATATATCATACTATATACATCTTAAAATATTTTACTTATTCATTTTCCTAAATACATTCAACAACCATTTTATCCGCCAACGCTTTCCACCATAACCACTTTTTAATCACACATCACTTATCTTTTATTTTCTTATACAGCAAATCTTTACTTTTTCTTTTTCTTAAATACCAAATAGCAATGAATGATACTTTATCCCAGTTTTCAGTACCTTTTTTCACTCCCAGCTTTATCCCATGTAGTACCATGTCCATATCAGTATTTTAATTACTTTCCACTGATAAATATCTTTGAATAATGTCCAACAAACTTCATTTATCTTACAATCCATAAAACAATGTTACAATATATCTTCAATGTTACAGCTATTAGATATTCCTTATTTTATAAATTTACATTTCATTTTATATTTCACTTGGAGTTTGTCTAATAAGAAATGCAACAGAAAGTCATGGCGTTCAAAAAAGTATTTAAATCTTTCCTAACATTTCTATATTGCTTTCCTGTATTCACCCATTTTTTTCTCCAAAGATCCATATAATAGTTCATTATAATTATTTTGTTTCCATTTTACTTAATTTATATCAAATGTATGTCTTTATTGTACTTTCATATTCCTTCTCTTTTCCTTTTCTTAATCCTACCCTTCACATATTTTTATATTTTTCATATATCAAATTTCTTGATATTGTATTTTTTCAGAAATATTTTTAAACACCTGAGACAAATTTAGTGAAACTAACAATACATTAATTATTAAATCCAAGCCCCTTTTTCTTTTACATTATAAACTATCCTTCTTTTGATTGGATTCAACCTTGACCCCCCCAAAAAAAGGTACCCAACAATTCACTTTTCATGTAGTTTGCAAGCAGAAGCATAGCTGATTCAAACAGCTCCATGAGCCAGTAAAAAAAAAAAACTCTTTACTGCATTAAGCCATTCACTACATTGCAAGTGATCAGTTTATTGTGGTTAGATCTACACCCTCCCCTAGCCCATTGAAGAGCTAAAAAAGGATGTTCCTTCAGTTGGCACATTAAGCAGGTCACCAGATACACAACATGCTCCCCCTCCCGCCTGCTCCAGCCATTCAGGTCCCATTTCTGTGCCTGCCCCCAACCCTAATTCAACACATTATTTTAAAAAAGACCTTCTACTTTTAAAGTGTAGAAATCCTCCCTCCTGGATTCCAATCCCTTAGACATGACCACCCAAATGGAAAAGGTGGTGGTGTAGCCTTAATCTACTCTAACCTGCTATCCATCACTCCTTATCCCAACCCTATCCTCCCATTCAATAATGCAGAACTTGTAATAGGCCTGCTAAAAGTAAATAACCACAAAAGCATTTGTATCATTGCCCTCTACATCCCCCTGGTAACAACACCACTACTCTGGAGGACATCCTCCTCTGGTCCTCGTCCAATATTAAGCATGAGACCTATATACTTGGAGACGTAAACATCGATTGGAATAAAATCAATAACCCCAATCCCACCATATCCATCAATCTATTTAACTATACGCAACTTACTAACTCCATTACCAGACCCAATAAAACAACCCCCCCCCGAGGTATCACATTAGACTGGATCCTAGGATCCCATCCCAATAACATGTTAAACTTTGGCATCACACCCGACCCTATAGGGGGTCTATATCATTTTATTGAAAACTTATTTAATTGAAGCTTAATTCATTGACACATATTCACTGAACGCTCACTTCACTGAAAACCCAATTCATTGAAAGCTCACTTCACTGAAAACCCATTTCACTGAAACTCATTTCGTTGAAAGGTATATATGGCCTTTCCTCCACTGTTGTGCAATCCTGGAGTTAGTATATGAAGTAAGGGGGGGTGCATATAGATGGATACTTACAAGTGTAATGAAAAAAGTCTTCCAGAAGACAACATATAACCAATTTATGTGGGGGGCTTCGCCCCTCACACCCCCTTACTTTATATACTAACTCCAGGATTGCACAACAGTGGGGAATAAGCCATATATAATCCAAAAAAGCATTAGCATCCAACAATAGTAACTAGTAATCCAAAGCAAACAGGATGCTAGAAGCCATAAGATTCCACCACAAATGTTTAAAATCGAAAGTTTATTCACAAAACCACTTAGACAAACAAGTACATTGTTTGTCTAAGTGGTTTTGTGAATAAACTTTCGATTTTAAACATTCGTGGTGGAATCTTATGGCTTCTAGCATCCTGTTTGCTTCGAATAAGCCATATATACTTTTCAATGAAATGTGTTTCAGTGAATTGGGTTTTCAGTGAAGTGAGCTTTCAGTGAATATGTGTCAATGAATTAAGCTTCAATGAAATGAGTTTTCAGTTAAATGATATAGACCCCCTATAGGAGACCACTTGCCAGCTTTTATATACCGAGCTACCCACTCCTCTCCTCACCTACACAAAATCATCCACACATGTAACCAAACAAACTTCAACCCAACAACCTTCTCTGACTCCCTGAAACAACCAAATTGGAACCCCCTAAAAACTCTTCCACTAGATAATGCCATAGAATTTTCAGCACCTCCTTCTTAAACATCCTCAACTCCCTAGCTCCACCAAGAACAAAAAGAGTAAAAACCAAATCCACCCCTCAGCTAACCAAAGATACCAAAAAAAACTATGCTACAAAGAGACAAATCCTGGAAAATTTACCATCAAAACAAGCAGCCTAAAACTTTTCTTAAATATAAACAACTCCACAACCTTGATAAAAAACAAATCATCAGAGACAAAAAGTCCTACTATATTAAACTCCAATCTAACCAATCAAAAAGCCCAAAACAGTTCTGGAATTCCATTAATTCTCTTATCAACTCATGTACCAAAAGCAACCCCTGCCCTGACACCAGCAAATCTGACCCTGAAATAGTCACTCTATTCAACTCCTTCTTCACCAACTCCATAGCAGAACTGACCAAAACCTTCCCTAACAATAACCCTTCCCCTCAGCCTACCCTTTCTTCACCACCACCTAAAGCACCCTCTGCCCCCAATCCTCCTCCTATATTTGAGCTTAAACCCATCTTATCCTCCCATATAAAAAACATTACTCCCTAAATTAAAACCTTGCTCCACTGCCCCCAACAATATCCCATCCTTCTTCCTAAACATAGCTGCAGATAGTATCGCTCTCCCCATTAGCATCCTGATAAATAGATCCATGCAGGAATCTTATGTGCCCAAATTATGGTGTACCACCTTCATTCTACCTCTCCATAAAGGAGGCAAAAACAACATCTCCAACTTCCACCCCATAGCCATCCTCTCCCCAATTTCCAAACTACTAGAAAAATGCATCCACATTCAGCTTATGCCATTCTTAGCCAATAACCAACTAATCACTCTAACCCAACACAGCTTACATCCAGGCCATATTACTACCACTACACTTCTCTCCTTGTTAGATACAATAAACCTTGCCCGTGACTCTGGAAAAATAGTTTCTACTGTTCTTCTAGTTCTGTCTAAAGCATTTGATACCATCTCCCACACTCATCTCTTGAACCATCTCTCCAACCTTAACCTCTCCCAGAATACCTTATCCTGGTTCTCAAGCTACCTCTCCAGTAGATCTCAAGATGTAAAATGGGGGACAGGTACCTCAACCTTCCTTCCTACCCCCACTGGGATTCCCCAGGGATCCATTCTCAGACCAATGCTGTTTAACATCTTTATTAATGATTTCCACAAAGGCATACCCAATACCAAAACTGTACAATACACAGACGATTCCACATTAGTCTGCAGCGCCGCCAACCTCCCAGATCTTCAAACACTGACCCAAACTGCTTTCTCCACCACTGAAAATTGGATGCTTCAGAAGCACCTCTCACCAAATGCCAATAAATCCAAAATACTATTATTCTCTCCCTCAAAAGATTCCCCTCTTGATAAAAACTCATTCCAAATTATTATCCAAAACAACTCCACTGTAGAAGTTGTTCCCTTCACCAAACTACTTGGGGTCACTATTGATGAGCACCTAAAATTCGACACTCACATCAAGCAAAACATTAAAAAATCCCATATAAAACTTGGCATGCTGTACAGGAACATCCACTTTCTCTCTCCTTCCACAAGACAAACTTTTGCCACTACCTATCTACTCCCCTAACTGAAGTATGGCACTCCTCTATTAACAAACTTATCTGCCACGCTCACCTCAAAATTGGAAATCTGTTATAATAAGATTTCTAAATTTGCTACCAAAGCCAAGTACTCCTCCCATTACTGGATTGCCCTTAATTTGTTAAACTAGCTTGAACTCTCCAACCACCTAGACTATCTTCAAATTACCAGAGCCCACAAACTAATCTTTCAACCCTCTTAGTGCCCTGTTCTATGCAACATCCTTCTCCCTTACACCCCTTAGAGAACTCTCAGATCTACTCACCAAAACCTAATCTTTGTCCAAAAACCCAATCACCCTGCTGGTTAACTCCTGCTATCCTTTTCCTTAGCAAAAAAATGGAATTCTCTTCCTTCCTCTCTAAGGGCTTGTGCAAACTTTGAAAACTTTAAATCTCAACTACATTCCTACCTTTCCTCTAACAGGAAATGCAACTGCATTCTCCCCACCTAGTCCTATAATTCTCTCTCCATCTCTAAACCTCTGACTAGCTATGATCCCTAGCTAACCAAACATAATTGTACATATTGTAAATATCTAAATTGTATTATGTACCTAAGAAATTATACCTGCTCTGAAATGTAATTGTAAATTGTTCTTCTTTGCTAAGATTGTATCTGTATCTAAACTATGTAATGCAGAGCTTTTCTCCCCGAGCCTCCACTGAAAATCTTTTTAAACTATAGCATACATACATACATACAAATATTTCAAGCATGGGCATTAATGCCCTTCTAGCTTCCCAATATACCACTACAAATGTACCAAACAGTTGCTACAGTTTATACCTAAGTGCCCAGAGTGATATGGTATTCACATTTTAGTTTTTAAAAAAATTATTTTTAAACTGTAGCAAGCAACCCTGCACAGGACATTCCAGCACTCATGTTTTAGTTTAAAATAATAATAATAATAATAATAATAATAATAATAATAATAATAATAATAATAAACATTTTTCATTTCAAACTGTAGCAAACTACCTCCTGCAAGTGTAACAAACAGTGGCTACAGGTTTTTAACATTTGCATAAAGTGTTATAATGCTCATGTTTTAGTTTAAAATGTTTTTTCTTCTCTTTAAACTGTATCAAACTACTTTCTACAGATGTAGCAGTTTATACACTGCCTGTACAGAGCACTACAGCACACAGTTGTTGTTTTTCCCGGTAAGGGGTTGCCACAGCAGAACTCCGGTCCGCTAATGATTGGCAGTAGATTTTTATGAAACGCCGAGGTGCCAGCTCAATGCCCAACCTTCAACGAAGGCACACCCATTTATGCACGCATGTCTTTCGAATGCTACCCAACCACAGGGAGGACATGCAGACTCCACACAGAAGGCACTCCCAAGCCAAGCCGAGAATCAAACAGGAGAACCTCTTGCTGTGAGGTAACAATGCTACCGCCATACCACCACATTAAACAGTTGATACACTTAGACTGCACACAGAGCACTACAGCACTCAGATTTGACTGCAGATATAATATCGGCTCTTAAAAGCCAGTATTCCATTAAAGAGAGATAGAGATCAGCTGATTGCACCCTCCCCAACACATTGTGCCCCAACATAGCTACACTACTGCTTGGAAACTGTTACACAACACCTAAATATGCTTACTTTCCTAAAATACTGTACTTCCTAAAATACATATGTTTCACATGTTGTTGTTTGTCTTTTCGGCTTTTCCCGGTTAGGGGGTCACCACAGCGGAACTCCGGTCCGCTAATGATTGTCAGTCGATTTTTTTTTTGGTGCCGAGTTGCCAGCCAGATGCCCAATCTTCAGTGAAGGCACGCCCATTCACACATGCCTTTTGAAGACCACTTGACCATGGAAGGCACTTCAGCTGAGAAGCAAACAGGAGAACCTCTTGCTTTGAGGCAACAACTCTACTGCTGTACCACCGTGGCTCACATATGTTTCACAGGTATACCCTTCTAATTAGAGACAACTGAAACACCCTCTGCCAATCTATCAACTTTTGTATTTTTTTAAACTTCTCTCCTCTCCCACAGTGGGTATGAATAAATACTTAATAGGCAAAAAGACCTCTACATTTGGAAGCATGCAAGCTGGAGGCATACCACATATAATGACATGCTTTGTGGACAGAGGTTATGCCAGCTATGCTTTTGAGTCATGGGTGAGAACCCTCAATTGCAAACCTCAAATAATGGCAGCAATATACAACATAGTCTAGGCAAAAGTAAGTAATATTACAGAAAGATTCATTGGGTTTCTGAACAGTAAATTACATTGTCTAGATACCGCTGATGGGGCACTACAATATAGCCTAGAGATATGCAGCAAAATATTTCTATTGTGTTCCAAACTGCACAGCATGGTCTTTCATAAATGGGTGGAGCAGGCTAACAATGTCAAAGTCAGGGTGGAGACAAAAGAAAGACAATGGAGGAGCAGAGCAGCAGCTGAAGGAGTAATGGGCATAATATATTACAGTACTAGCAAAGCAGCTACGTCTCATCTACAGCTATGAATACACCAAATAATATAATGCATGCTGTAATATTTAGGCTTTGTAAAGCAGTGCATCGCCTTGTCTCACTGTTCATCAGACATCAAGAAATACACACTGGATAGGGGGTGGACAGGGCACAGCCATCAACTCTTGCAGTGGGCGGGGACAGAGTAGCAATTGACTGTACCACTAAAATGTGGGGTAGGGTCAAGGGAGGTGAATGGCATATTCATGTACTGTGGAAGATTTTTGGGTCCTAGCCACATCAGTGCAAGATCTGCCCATGGAAGAGATGGAGGTTGAACTATGGAACCTTGTGGGCTACCCAAAGGAGATATTCTATGGGTAGATCCCAAAGAATATGCCCAGCCATGGCCAGGGTAGCAGGCCATATGCCAGCAATGAATACCAACATTGTATCTGCAACTTTGTTTGTCCTCTGTCATTGGATATGCTGGGTGCATCCACCTTATGTTCAGACTTCCCACAGGCACAAACACCATAGCTGACAGAGTTGAACTAAATGGCAATTATAACATTTCAGGTGGATGCAGCAGCATTCACCATCATTTAATGCAGTTATATTTTGTTGATATTCCAAGTTATTGCACAACTGGCACATGTCCTCTCACATTCCACAGACCATACATAATCTACAGTGCTGTGCTATGCATATCAGATGTCTGCACTTGGATCACTGACATGCACATCTGCATGCTTATGCTGAGTACTGCACCCATATCAGAAACACTAATGGAGTCATGTCAGTTTCTGACTCCGCTGCATCTGTTACCTATGGTGAGTACATCCACATCATAGGTTCATAGGCAGGTACTAGGCTATTGGCCCCATGGCCTATACAAGCCTAGCCAAAAATGTACACTGGCTTTCGCCACCCAAGAAAATTATTTTCCTGTGCCCCTGTCAAGCAGAAGCACAGAAATGATTCCCGGGGTGAATTTCCCATTACCCATCCAATCATCAAGATTTTTCTCGAAGAGTGCTAATGAGGAGCTCTGTTTGACATAGATAGGTAGTCTGTTCCAGAGTATGGGAAGTCTCTGGGACAGGAATCTATCCCTCCAGCATGTTCTGTTTATTGTGGTGACAAGGTTTAGGTCCCTAGAGCATGTAGCTCGGAGGGATTGGAATTTCTTTAAGTAGAGCATTCCAACAGCTCTGAGTTTGACATAGCTTTGTATGCTAGGCAGAGGTCACCTCTGAGTAGGCGATATGCGATGGAGTAAAGCTGGAGTTTTTTGAGACGGTCTGCGGAAGGCATCTGTTTGAGGCCAGTAATCCTCTTTGTGAGGTATCTTTTGCGGCCTTTCCAGTTGTTGTAGATGTCTTGTGAGGTACATACCAAAAGAGGCGTTGTACTCTATAATGGGTCTAATGAATGATGAGTAGAGGGGAACAAAGACCTCTTTTTTTCTGGATGAGAAACCTTTTGTGATGAGGTGTGCCACGTAGAAGGATTTCCTGACCACTTTGGCGATGTGATTATCAAAGGAGATACTACTGTCCACCTGTGTCCCAAGGTCTCTTATCACACTTTCGGTGTTAAGTAGACTACAGCCTATGTGGTAGTTCATAGGTACAGAATTTTTACCAAAGGAGATGACAATGCACTTTTTGGCATGAGACCATGTCTTTGACACCAGGCATCTGTCTCAGTGAGGCCCTTTTGTAGGATGTCCACATTGTTAGGAGTTTCAATTATGGCTCCTAGTTTGCAGTCAGCTGCGAATTTAGTTAGCCAAAGACCTTCTGTGTTAGTCTGTAATTCAGAGAAGTACATACAAAACAGGAGAGGACCCAGGACTGAACCCTGTGGTACTCCACTTGTCACTAGTCTGAAGTCTGATTTGGAGTCTATTGCTTTCACAGTGTGGCTTCTTTCAGTAAGCCAGTTGGCAACTCATCTTATGACATAGGGATTTATACCTAGATTAGTGAGTTTACCTATAATTCCAGAGTGGGGGATGGTGTTGAACGCCTTGGGGAGATCTAGATAGGCTGTGTGAACCACCTTACCCTCATCTATGGCTTTGGTGACTACTTCAAAGAAGTCTATCAGGTTTATGAGACATGATCTGCCTTTTACAAACCCAAACTGTGTGGGGTCCAGGGTTTGGAGATCTCCAATGTCTTTGTTTATAAGATTCATGATGATATGTTCCATGGCCTTGCAGACGAGGCTCGTCAGGCTAATGGGGTTGTAGTTCCTGGGGTCTGTTGTGGCCCTCCATTTTGTGGAGTGGGATAACTGTTGCAGTGCACCATTCAATGGGCACAAAGCCTGAGGTGAGGCTATGATTGAACATGGTACAGTTCATTCTGTAGTTCATGTAGAAGGCAGCCTGGGTTGTTGTCAGGTCCCATGGATGCTGTGTTCTTGGCTTTGGAGAGTGAAGTTTTTACCTGTGCAGCCGTGATTACAGGAACTTTGCATTCTTCCGGTATAAAGATGGGCCCTTTAGGGGGTGAGAGGGAGGTAAAGTTAGCACTGAACCTATCTGCCAGGATGTTGGCAATATCAGTTGGTTCTGTATATTTAGTGCCATTGTGCTGTAACTCAGAGCAGATCTGAGTGTTGCCATTGAGATTTTTGACATAGCTATAGAATGCGTTGTGGTTGTCTTTAGAATCAGTGGTAATTTTGTTTTCATAACTAGCTTCGGAGGATTTTACCTCTTACTGAGGCTGACCAGGGAGTTCCTCCAATCGTGAGATTTTACTCTTTTTTTGCAACAGTTTCTTTCTTCTGTTGTAGAGTTTGTTTATGGCAGAAGACCACCAAATTGGCTTCCTTTTTTTGGAGGATAGCATCTTGGTTCTGTTAGGGATAGCACGATCCATGCACTCGTGTAACTGCTTATAAAGTGCATTTGTGTAGGATTCAGCAGTCGTACCTCTATTGTCCACTTGCATGGGTGTCATGAAGTTTGCCCCTTCTATCTTAAGAAGCGTGAAGTTGGCTTTGGAGAAATTTTTTATGGTTGTTTTCCTAATGGGGGGTGGGAGCGGGATGTGGATGCCTAGGGTGATTAGCTTGTGGTCGGATCTGACCAATGAGGAGCTGATCTTTGGTGTGGAACACCGGTCACCCATGTTGGTGATGACCAGGTCTAGGATATTGCTGCCTCTGGTGGGGGTGTGGATAAGTTGATCCAAAGCATTGGAATTGATGATTTCCAGAAAATGTTGAGCAAAAGAGATGGTACAGGAGTAGTTTTCCCAGTTAATGGTAGGGTAGTTAAATCACCCATTATTAGAGTGTTGGGTTGTACCTTAATATTTTTCAGTGTATCAAGAAAAGAGGAGTGGGAATCCTGGGGCATGGTGGGGGCTCTGTAGCAAACTACAATCTGGATTTTGGTTTTGCCCAGAGTTAGTTGAACTTGGATAATCTCGGATGCATTATGCTGAGCAACTAGCTTAGAGGTGTGGATATCCTTAATGAATATGGACACGCCTCCATCTTTAGTGTTTCGGTCCGGGTTTGGTGGCCAAAAGGTGTGGTATGAATTATAGCCTGGTAATGCAGGGGTGCTCTCTGGAGCTTTGAACCAGGTCTCTGTCACTGCACAGATGTCAATGTTTTCCATTTTAAGGAGTGCCTCGAGTGAGTGCATTTTGAGGTTTAGACTTCTAGCATTGAGTAGCATTACCCTCAGATTTTGCTTGCTTGTACCTGTTACGGTGGTGAATTTGTCATTTGAACCTTGCCTAAAAAAGGCACTATAGGGGTGGCAAGAGCCTTTACCAGTATCCGGAATCCCAAGGGCGACAGGTGCAGGCCATCTCTGGCAAAGCAGCGTGGTCTGTCGATCATGTCATCCCAGGCAGACAGATACTGGATTCCCTTAGAATGACACCAGAAGCTTAGCCAATTGTTAAAGTCAATCATTTTGTCCTTGTACTGCGGTGTCATTCTGGGTGATGGCAGGATGCTACTCAGGGCTAGGGTCATACCGGCCTGGGCTACAAGATCAGAGAGCTCCTCCATGTCTCTTTTCATGTAGTCCAGGGAGGTACATCTCAGGTCATTCACACCAACATGGACAATGACAGAGTCATATTTGTACTTGTTGTGGAGTGACCTGAGTGCATGCATTAGGTGGCAGATCCTGGCACCTGACAGGCAGCTGACAGTAAATTTTTCCTTGTTTAGCCTGGTGAGTGGAACATCAGTGTGCCTGATCAGAGGCAGTGTGTATAACAGAGGCTACATTGGGTGGGGAAACAGGAGGAATCCATGTAAGGCTTAAATATACAGGTGATATATTTGGTTTTTATAAGACCACATACTCAGCAGTGACCTCCACAGATACTGCTGTACCTGTGGATGTAGTGGAAAAGCATGCATTAGTGGCACTGTCTCATTAGATCTTGCCATCTGCATGTCACCATCGTTGTTATCAAAAGCAGCCCTGCTGATGTCAGCCCTCTATTGTCCTACTGTACTGGACCCTCCACCAGTCAAGATGTGAATGCATGAAACACATGACACCAGTGTGAGACCTCATCCTTATGGTTATACTATCCCCTTTGGCATGCACACTGGGGCACATGGAAAACATTGCCATTCAATGATATGTTGCACATATCTTGTTTGGAAGGAAGTTGTGCTTGTAGCCCAGAGGTTCCTACAAGACAGAAGATGAAGTTGCTAAACAGTCATATTCTCTTCACTGTATACATGTGTATGTGTTATACTGTAGTAGTGTGGTCAGTATTAAACTGGTGCATCACCTAGACACACATGGGTAGTAGGTGATGAACTTGCAGCCACATGCAAGCCACCACCTGGTATGAGGATCCAATCCTCCTGCACAGTGAATGACACTAAAATTCCCTTAACCTCAGTCATCTCAGTATGGGTGATCCACCCTCCTGTGATGGTCCTGTACACTATGATGTCTGCTGCCTTCTGAATTACACAAGGCAGCATATCAATAAACCTACTTTATATCTAATGTAGGTGCTATCAACTGCATTCACATCCTGCACAGTACCCTACCACATCTGTTCTCTGGTATGTTGGTCTGTACCACCTTTGGTTAGTGATACATTCCATATATGCATAGGGCTTGTGGTAGCACATCTTCTCCAGGCTTGTGAACTTCTCTGGGTATTGCCTCCTGAAAGAGTCCATGCCTGTTCCAGTATGCCTCAGGACAAAGCCTTCCATATGCTTGAGCATATATGCTCAGCTATACCATGCATGAATTATTGCCTATGACCTTACTACCTGCTTCCACCTGAGTGTTACCAACATTAACTAGTTTTTGAGTCCTACATATGGTAATGCACTCTGCAGATATGTAGCACATGGCAGTTCATATCCACCCTGCATGTGTCACATCATCTAATGCAGTGTCTTATGGTCACTGTATTTCCCCACTCCACAGCCATGTGGTTGTGTGATGGTCCTGCATGTGACTCGTGCAGTGTCTAGGTGCCTTAGTATTTACATGCTTTTACATGACTGTGTGCAATGTTACAACTCCTGATGAAGCTTGAGGCATCATTGTGCTTCCACCAGACCCATGAATGCCCTTAGTGACAATGTGTGGCACATCATTCATCAACATACATCTGTGTGGATGGATCTACTATATGGCTGCTCAAGTAAGCTTAATGAGTGACCATGGCTGTATAATGCAGTGACAACTGCAGGGCTGTGACAGGGAGAACAGAGTTTTTTCTGTTCATTCTGTACAGGGATTTAAGGAACACCTGGTGGAGTAATATGATGGCCCCTTTAAATTTGTTGATGCCTAGTTTGATCAGGTTTTGTTTGACGCCACTGCCATCACTCAAGCAGAGTAGTAGGGCATGTGTCTGTATGATAATCTGAGGCAGCACCTCTCTGACCTGCTTCACCAGTGTTAAATGGAGGTTCAGGAGATATATCCAGAGATATACCGTACATATTTTTTTCTTAATGCTGTTGTGTTCTGTGTTGACTACCTATACTTAGCAGTGCTTCTTTTGTCTTACAGCTGCTGAAGAGTGTCAGCGGAATATTGCTGGATGCCAGGGAAGGCTGGAGCATGATTATATTGTGCATGTGTGTGTGTGTGTGTGTGTGTGTGTGTGTGTGTGTGTGTGTGTGTGTGTGTGTGTGTGTGTGTGTGTGTGTATGCTGTATAGCCTTCCAGTGTATGACTGCAGTGCAGCTCATGTCCTGCATGTGTCTTGTCAACTTCTTCACATTGTGCCACCCATATGTAACTGGCAAGGCCACATTCACCACAGTCTCTGCAAGCTAAGGCAGCTGCTGCAGAATCACTGCAGCACTCTTGCTCCTTCCCTTCAGGAAACTTGTTTAGTGTCCTCTGCAGGACATGACATAGGGGTTCAATGGTAGCCATCTGTTTTCATCACTCAGGAGGGGATAAAGACTCCCCATCTGAACAGGGATGGTGCATTATCTGTGGTGGCATGGCAGCAGGGGCAGAGACTGATGGCAGTTGGGTGCCCAGATTGAAAATACAGTGTGCATTTTGGAGATGTTTGTGTCACTTGGCACAAGGATTTTTGCATAAAACTGCTGCTCTACTGCCCAAGTAAGACAGATGACCACTAGTGAACATGGTAAAATATGCAAAAACAGTTCAGCAGCTTTAACAATAATTCCTTCATAAAATTTACTTTTCTGTGCACTAGTCTCACACCACTGTTGACTGACATCATCAGCTCTAGCAGTGTGATGACACAAGATTGGGAGTGCATGTGCCTTTACTTCCAACTAGGAGAGGTTTAAAACATGTCAAAGACCAGGCACCCTCAGAGTGCTAATATTTAACGGATGCAACTATATTCACAAATATTAGCACTGTTAGAGGGTCTGGTATCTAATTTTAATTTTTCTTTATGCTGAATGTCTACTTCCTGATGATGCCCCCTCTGAAAGTGAACAAGTCAACCCAATTAAAAAATAAAACAAAAATTAAAAGAATGCTATATCCATTTCCCTTTTAAATACTGCATGTTTTTGTTGAAAGAAATGGGCATGTCATGAACTTTATATATTCAATGCCTTTAGTAAATTCAGAGAAATTATGTGGGTCCAAAAGCATGCAGGCTTCCAACCCGACTAAGCATCACTCAAGTATGCCCATCATAGGCATATAGAAGGAAAGGGAATTGCCTTGGTTGTGGAGTCGCTGTCCTTGCCCAATCCTGTCATTATTTTATGTGAAACTAGCAGTGAGTAGTCACTAGGCACAAATGACATTCTTGACAAAAGTGGAAAGGAATGCAGTCACTGGATTTCATTTCTCCAGTTCGCTCATTATCTTTAATATACATTGATGTGGACATTTCTGACTGACTCTATCTAGATCAGGTCAACAGCTAGAATTTTATTCTTTCTAATGCAGCTGTTTACTATCCATTTTAGCAATTTATAGTCCAAACTTCAATCAACCCCCCCCCCAACTTTCAGTTTAGAAGTATCCAACTCTGACATTGGCAGGCTCAGAACTCCCATGAGCATTATTCCCATACTCCTCTTAGCCTCACTCATTTATTCTCACAACTAATATCATCCTCCTTCCCTTATATATTGTGGGAGGGAGAGTATTAGTCCACCATCTGCCTTCCATTCCTACAACTTTACCAACACATGGTATAACTAAAATTCTGATTCTTACTCTTTCCTTACCTGCTTCCTGGGGTGGCATTTCTCCCATTCCTTCTGCTCTTAACGTTGTATTTGTTTCACTAGTTTACATAGATTGCCACTCATTGACATCACCTCCCTTTCTACCATTGCTAAACAGCCTACAACCCAGTATCTTCATGTCTGACCCCCTGCCAGTTGTGCTCTTTTCAGCACCCAAAGTGTACCCAGAATTGCATCCCTCTGCAATTTATAAGCAGTTACATGCATTAGTAGGGGATGGAAAGGGGTCTTTCTGAAAAGGAAGGGCAGATGGGTGGATGGGCACAGGCAGCAGATTGTAGGGACTAACTACTCCCTGTAACTTCAAAGGTACTTTTTCACAGGCATCCCTTCCTTCTTGGTTTGAAGTAATAATCTCTGAGTCTAACCTTTCCAAACTAACTTTGAACATCACAGTCCCACCTGGGCTATGATGTACCCTGTCCCTAACCCTAACACAGATGTGGTCTCTCTGTCAAGTTTCTAATAATTATCCCCTACCAACTATAAACTCTTCTTTCTTATCTACTGTGACAGCTAGCCAGTATGCTCCATCTGTTGACTGCTGGCATAGGTAATGCTTCTGAGAATGCTACCATAAGCCTTCTATCCAGGCAGCTCTGTGACAGTTCCCTGGTTTGGTGGTTTGGTGCCATCTCAGCTGTTTCATGTCATAGGTTCTTACTGTCATTTTAGACCACAACATTTGTCCACCCCTCCTCTTGTTCCACTGCCTTAGAAATTCTGAGCACCGAGTTCAGTTTCACTATAACCTCAGCTGTCCTGCCTCTATTGTCAAGGCTGTAATTGATTTCTTGATTGCATTTCCAGTTGCAGTGCCATACTTCCAGTATCCACACCAGAGTTACTCTCCTGCCTGTTCTTGCTACCATTTGGCTTTCATTCAGAGCTGTTTCCTTTCCTTTCTCTATCCCTGCTGTACTCATCCTACAAGAGCACTTCACTGATGTTCACTTCTACTTTCCAACTCTCTGATTCCATTCAGTCCCCTCTTCCTGCTGTTCTTCACTTGTCTTCTTTTCCTAATCCTCTTCCTGTTATATACTTCTCTCTTCTGTCTCTATAATGGATGCTCTCCTCTCTTGCTTTCTTGCCCCCTGATTACACTATGTTAGTCTACCCATTTAACTGCATTATACTTCCACTCCATTCATAATTTCTCCCTTACCTTTTCACTACCTGCCAAATGTCCCCTTGAATGCTTCTGTGGATTCATTCTCCACCACACATTCTGGTAGCCCATTCCATGTGCCCACAACCCTCTCTGTGGAAAAAGTACTTTTGAAGTTTCAGGGAGTAGTTACTCCTTAAAGTTTTGTTTCTGTGCACCCTCCTTCCCCTTTGACCTGTCTCTTCAGAATAGCTCCTTACATCCGCTGACATGACCTTGTGGACTAGTATCATAGATCTCTCTCATTTCTTTAGCGTTCAGATGAGAAGAGCTCTAGCTCGTATAGCTACAGGTCATATTCTTTCTCCTCCATCCCACTGATCTTTCTAGCAACTTTCCTCCAAGTTCCTTCCAGCAACATGATATTGGCTTCTTTATATGGCCCTCAAATGTCCTGCACTACTGAAGATGTAATGTAACCAAAGTACTGCAAAGTGAAAGCATTACTTATTTGCTTCTGGAATTTGACCTAATGAGGATACGCTCTGTTTGCTACTGCCTCTGTCTACTCGCTTTGCTTCTCATTGTCCAATCCAAGTGTGATCTACACCACCAGATCCTTTCCCTTTGCCATTACCATCAGTTCTACTCCTCCCAGCTGATCCTTCACATCAGGGTTGTGCTGGCCCAGGCATAGTACTTTGCATTTGTTTGCAAGGAAGACTGTCACTTATCTTCACACTTGTTTGTCTTTTTCAAATCATGTGCCTCACTCCTCCCTCCATTCTCTACTGCTGCACCTATATTTCTTTGAAAAGCAAACATGTTGATCATGTTTCCTTTTCCCTATTTTTATCAGCATAATTTTAGTTTTTTTTCACGCTTGAACTATGTGCCAGCTTTTGCTCGTTCTACATTCGCTTAGATCAGAAGACTCCTCAGCTCTTCCTCATGTTCAGCCATGAGTGGTATCGTCTGTATATCTGAGGTTGTTAGTACTTCTCCCAACAATTTTGATTCCAGCATTTGATTTATCTAAACTTGCATTTGCATGATATATTCAGCATATAAATTGAATAAGTAGGATGACAATATACAGCCTTGTTGTATTCCTTTGCCACTCCTCAGACAGTCAGTTTTTTCCATCCATACTGAACTCTAACTTGATACTTCTTGTTCTGCATACAGATTCTGCAGGAGGCAAACAAAAGATGAGTTGATCACTATTTGTCTAAGAACTTGCCACACCTTGAAATAGCCCACATAATGAAAGGCTTGAGAGTTAACAACAAAGTAGAAGTAGTTTTCAACAACTCTCTTGCGTTCTGCATTATACAGTAGATGTTGTCAATTTGATCTCAGGTGCCTCTGCCCTTTCTGAAAACCAGCTTGTACATCTGGCTGTTCTAGGTTCTAATATTGCTGAAATCTTGCCTGTATGATATTTTTCTAATAAACAACATTTATTAACATATATGTAGCATAAATTATGCATTCAAACCACAATATGTGTACATGTTGCACTTAACTGTTTCCCTAGTAGCCGACCAGTTATTTACTATTAATCTTACTGATAACAGTTGTGCTAAATTTAGATACATCTGGTCTTAGCCCAATACTAGTGTTCACAATATTTTAACCTTACCATAGTGTTTCATTTATGGCAGCTCTTGTCTGTTATGAACTTGCTCAGCCTTTCCTTATTACAGTGCTTTAATGTCCCTTTTATCCATGGCAGCTGCCCATTTACACTTGCTTTGACTTGAGGATCTATTAATTTCACTTAAACCTGTCGTGCAATACCTGTAAACTGTGTAAATATTCATCTAATATAAATATAATAAACTTATGAAATATTTGCAGTTACATAAAAATGAAAAGGGATAAATAATAAAAAATTTAAAAGGGAAGAAGTTATTTCCTTTTCCTAAGTCTCAGTCTATGATTTCCCTCTATTTATTTCTCCCCCTAAGAGAGATTTGTAGGGATTCATTCCTTAACTTCATTTTTACTCTCATCTTTTCTATAAGAATACTTCTAATCTCCAACACCCCTTTCCCACAACTTCCATTCTTGGCTGTTGTTCTTCCTATGCCCTGTCTTACATCTTTTATTTCCATTATCTTTATTACTTCAGACATCTCTGACAAAATCAATATGTTTGGTTTCTGCCTTCCCTTCTCTTCCATAATGTTATAGTTCCTTTTTTTGGCAACTATCAGAAGAAAGGTTATGTATCTAGGTCATCTTTCTCATAACTAATGAATTAAAATAAGATCCATAGCTAATTAATTCCAGTCATAAACCATTTTTTTCATTTAGTATGACTAATTCCTTTTTATATTGACCCAGTTCCCCCACACTCCCAAAACATGTGTTGCCATCTGCTCACTTCAATTTGTGGACATCTATCTCCATTATCTCCCTTCACTCCTTGGAAACATCTTGCTGACCTTTAGAGTGTAAAAGTGTCTGTGGATATACTTTCAGGCAAAGATTCTGAACCTCCTAGACTTCATTTTATGTCTAGGTGCTAACACTATTTGTTCCCTTTGCACCTCAGATATCATCAGTTCTAGTGTAATGGACCATCCCTTCTTTATTTTAACATTGCTCTTTTTGTGTACCGCTAAGCTAGCCTTGTACATCTGACTTACAACTGTTGTCTTTGCTGCTACCAGCAATGTAGCTTCTATAAGGATTTTAACTATGTCTGGCTTGGGAGGCTGATGCAATGCCTTTTTCCTGTATTCCTTGTATTCAGAGACCAACCCCAGCTACTGTAGAAGCTTATTATCACTCAGTGCAAATTCCACCCTGTATGTTTCCCAGTCATTTATGTTATGCTCTTTGCTGATTTTCTCCCAACATCTAGGGTCTTTATCCCTTTTCCCAAAGTAGTCTACTGCTCTTTTGGTGATCTAGTGTTCTTTTCCTTTAGCTTATAGCCTACGGGCAATATGTCCCCATGCCATAGCTTTATTATCTTTGTTTTCCAATAATTTTCTTAAGCTGCAGATTACATAGTTTATACCTTCCCCTATATTTCTCCTTTCTTTCCATTTGTTTCCATATTCCTACAGAGTGTTGATGTTCACCAATCCCTGCTTGTTCCAGTATTATAGTTTTCCCCATTTTTCTTCATATTTAGACATTTGTAGTAAGTATATTGTCATAGCTGTGTTGCCTTGAAGTGTAACTCCAAATCTGGCACACCCAGTCTCCCTTGACTTGACACAAATACTAGCTTGTCACATCATATTCTTTCTGTTTTTCTTTTCTGAAAAAGTATTTCATCTCCTCTTTAAATCCAAACCATAACTCTCCTCCCAGCTGATAAAAATATGAGTCCCCCACACATACTACTGGAAGAACTGTGAACATTTTAATTGCTTGAATCTTATTGCCCTCATCGATTAGCATTGTTTTCCATTTCCTCAAATGCATATTTATTTTTTGTATGTTTTTCCCACATTTTTTTAGCTCTCCTCTAACTGTGCTATAATTCATTATTTGAGGATTCCACAAAAATGGGTATCTCTACACTAGGTCAGGTGTTAATGTGTAATTTATTGGTTTATATCCTGCTATCTTTCCAAACATTCTCCTTTCTTCAAAAAAAAATTGTTCTAAGTCTTTCTGGATTGATTATGTAAATTACTACATCATCTGCTAATTTTGTTCTGATCCTTTACACTTATATCCTACTATCTTGACTCTCGATTCCTTAGTACAAGCAGTTCTAGACAGAGAGCAAACAGAAGGGGAGAAAAGGGGCACCCTTGCCTTGTTCCCCCTTGCAATTTCCATGTTCTGCCCACCCCCAACACACACAATTTATATGAGCTAATGACATATTATTTATGTTGAAAATAATTTTTCCAGTCCTCTCAGACCTCATTTTACCAGCGCAACCCCCAATGCCCCACGTCCATGATAAGTCTACCAATCATCCTCCTACTTCACCAGACTTATTCTGGTACTGCTGAGGCCAGTCATGGATCTTAAGGACATCACAGAGACTTAGCCACCAATGCTTCTGTCTGCTGTTTTTAATTTTATATGCTCTACCTACCTTCTCTTTCCCCACCCCTCACACTCATAGATTTTGCTGAGAGCAACTGCCCTCTTTGGACCATGCTTCCCCTTAGGGACTGTCATTAATGAGTGCCCCCCAGAAAGTCACGCCCATTCCTCCCTGCCACACTGTTGGTAACCTGAGTCACTAATCTAAGCCGGATCAGCTGTGCCTTATTCAGGGATTCCTCCCTCTATATTACCAGAGTAGTTCCTGTTGAAAATCATTTCTATCCCTTTATGGGGCAGTTTATATTCTTTAAGTACAACTTGTAGACAGATCCAGTTTATTCTATCAAAGGTATTTTTGGCATCTAATCATGTTATCATAAGTATTTTCCCCTTGGTTATTGTATCATGTTTAATAGCAATGTCTTGTTCATATTAACAATGGTCCACCTCACCTTAGCCCATAGGATCTTGACCATTATCTTTGTAGCATGTGATACCACTGTTACTATTACATCATTTGAGTACTCCTTAATACTGGTGTTTTTTGGGGTATTGAAATGTAAATTGAATTTTTTCTCAAGTAATGGCCACTGTAGTGTTTTTCAAATGCGCTGCAAAATTCTTGTGCCACTGGAATAACATCATTTTGCGGAATCTTAAACAATTCATCTTCAATTCTATCACTTTCTGCAGCATTTTATTGGCAAGACTTTCTAGGCCACATTCATCTGCACTCTGCAATATATTCGGCTCTAAATTAGAGAACATGCCATCATATGGATCACTGCTGTTAGATTGTCAGTGTCCTTCTTTTATACTTCTGTATATTCCAGCCACCTCTCCTTAATATAATCTCCCTCTTTTGGATCTCTCCCATCTTTGTGTTCTGTGATTCCCATTTCTACAGATAAGTTTTCCTTACCATTACAGATGTGTTATTGTGCTCTTTTGTTTCTTTGGACTGCTCTTTTAAAGACTAACTTACCCTCCATACTAATCTTTGAAACTGTGCATTCATTTTGACATATTTTTTTCCTGTCTCAATTATATTTTGCTCTTCTTCTTGCCTTGGTCACATCAAATACCTCCACAGATGACCATTTTGCCATACTAATCTTCATTCTATTTTATAATATTTTTAATGGTGAACCTCTGTCCATAGCGCTTCTGGTGCTCTGTCCTTCAGATCTAATACATTAATCTTGTCTTTCACCTGCAATACACATTCACTTGGAACATTGTTTTGTTTGTGCCTCCATGGCCTGGATAGTTTTCTTGTTTTCTTTAATTTAATGCTAAACTTTGCATTAAGAAGCTGATGGTCTTAGCCCCAGTGCCAGCTTCAGATCTTGCTTTTGCTGAGTATATAGAAAGCTTCTGTCTCTGACTGCAAAGTACGTTAGTATTCATAAACTGATGACAGTCATGTGTAAATTCATCTCTTAGGCTGTTGAATGAGTGGGTTTGCTTTGACTAGTGAATTATCTTGGCAGAATTCTATTAGTCTATACCCCATTAATGTTGTATTCCAAGGCCACACCTTCTCATTATTCCATTTGTAACACCTATGATGAAGGTAATATTTTTATTGGTATTATTTCTGAAAAAAATGAGTCTCCTCTTCCCCAGCCTTCTGTGATCTCCCTTCCATCTATGCTCATCCTCTCTAGTCCTATCTCCCCCATTATTAATTTTAATAATTAACTGGCTGGCAGTAGGCGTAGAGGATTAAGGAGCTGTTAACAAGCTGTTTCCTGTGGTCCAGTGGTGCAAGGTTTGATTCCCTCAGCCTTCACTGTCTAACTGTGTGACTCTGAGCAAGTCATATAACCAGACACTACTCCCTGATTGAATCTAAAAAAGGTCCATGGAGATCAGTGCTGTACCCCAGAAAACAAATACAAATAAACAAAATAAATACATTTCTGCCACATACCTAACGAAGCCCTTGCTTTCCTTCCTGATCCCATCTACTAGCCTTAGTCTTTGCTTCCCCCACCATCTGCCATTGTCATGCATGTCATTCTCCATCTGTCCCCTACATGTCTGGTATGGTTCCTGCTTGTTCTCCACTTGTCCCATGTCTGCCTTCACCTGGACTAGTTCCTCCTTGCTCATCTGTAGTTGTCCCTCACCCTCTGTCTTCCCTATATTGTCCTTTCCTATCCTCTGATAGCTTTCACTCATGCCATCCTCAACATTTTCTGCCCTTTTGCATTCCTCTTTTTCCCATCACATTCCCATACTATCCTCCTTAGCTCTTTCAATACCTACTCCATTATCCCCATCCTCTTACATGCCCAATATTGCGGTCTGCCCCACAAGACCCCCAAAAGTACTACCATCTCACAAATGGCACAGATGTCATAAATTAACCACATCTCTTCCAGCTTCTCACCTCCATGGTTTAATTCTCTTGCACCAGTAATATGATCTGTTACCCCTTGTTCAAAATCATTTGACATCCTTTTGATGCTTTTTAAAGCAAAATTTCACCCTTAGTATAACGTTTCAATTTCTCGGATTACATTTTCCATCCTATAACATGATCCTTACATTACCATATGTGAAGAGAGCATGAAACATGACCTGTTGGGGCTTCTATAAAGCAGTATTTAATCATAGGTGCCCAACAGGGTTTGTGCCAAGTGAATGGAAGACTGCAACTATCATCCCTCTGCACAAGGGCTAGCCATCCATAGACCTGGGAAACTACAAACCTATAAGCCTGATTTGACTCATATGTAAGTCCATTTAAAGAATAATCATGATCATGACAAATAATGACACCTTCAGACACTGGATCCAGCCCAGTTTGGTTTTGTCAGGGAAGGTCATGCCTCTGTGACCAGGTGGGCACAATAACCCACTTGGGTATTGTAGCCAAGCTATCGAAATTAAGTATAAACTCCTACATCACCTGCTGGAATACCAGTTGGCACACAGATAGGACACAAGAAGTCAGGATCGGTGTGTCTGCTTCCACAAAAAGAGGCCAGTCACTATAAGAATACCCTGGACTCAGTGCTTGGGCCACTCTTTTTTGACACGCACTTCTATTAGCTCAAAGCCAACATCAAAGGCCTCTGACTGATCAAGTCCACAGACAATTGTGAACTAGGAGCAGTCATACAGTCATTCAAAGATGCAAGCATCCTCCAAAAAGGTGGGGCACACAATCAATCTCAATGCAAGAAAATGCATAATAGTGTATTTTGGAAAAATAATCACCCCCTGTAAATTACTGCATTGATAATATACCCCAAATAATTGTCACTGTGGTCAGGGTTTTGGGAATGTGTATATAACAATGACTTGGCCTTGAGCCATCATGTGTCTACTGTATTAAGGAAATCATTCTACATTGTGCAACTTATAAGCAAGAGTTATAGTGGGTCTATGTTCAGTCTTCGAAGTAAAAAATAGAAGAATAGCATTAGATTGAAAATGCTGTTCAGAGAAACTCCTCATGTGGGGGTTGTTTCCCCCACACCCCCCTTTAATTATATACGCCAACTCCAAAATTGGACTACAGTGGGGAAAGGGCAACTATCCTGATCCCTACCATAATATGATCTTACTCAAATGGCTCAATGAACAGCATGTTCGATGAAACATGCCATTTCAATGCTTTTTCCATTCAACGACTGAACACAGACCTGAGTATTTTATCTAAGTCCAAAGATGCAATTGTTCATTGTAATTAGCCCTAATTTGACCAATCATTAAATACAATGCCCCTTCTGTATGTACTCAACCTGGCATAAGCAACAACTGGAGTGTCCGCAGAGGTTCTCTACAAAAAGAACATGTCCTATGTGGACTGCCTCAAAGCCTTATCCTTGTACTAGGTCCCTTACAGACTACTGAGAGGTGAGCTATGCTTGGTCTTCAAAGCATCCTCTTATCAAGCCATTATGGACCTGTTACACAACCACAAAACAAATGGCATTGCAAACACCCAAGCTAGGGACCAAAACCTCATCTGCAACACAAATAAGACATGTTTGGGGGACAGGTATGTGACTCAGAGACTACCACTTCTGTGGAACAGGCATCCCATCCACAGAGATCAGTCTTGCAGCAGTGTTCCACCCCTGCTGAAAATGCAATAATTTACTATCCTATAGCCAAAGGTACAGAGCATTACAGTTGTCCAAGCAGGACTACAACAGTGCATTCACCACTATCAAAAGGTTTGAACAAGATAATGTTTTGATCCAGGGGATATTTTAAGACGAAAGTAAGTTATTTTTATGACTACTGTCACTTAACTATGAAAAGTCAGCTTGCCATCAGTTATTATAACTAGATTATGAACCTGATACAAAAATTCCAACCGATTACCACCAGAGATGACCAAAGAAAACAACAGTAGGATAATTCATAGACAGAATGTAGCATGCACTAGGAAAGTCTCAGTCTTTGCTGGTTTAAGTTCCAGTGGATTAGAGTGTGTCCAGTAAAGAACAGACTCTAAGCAGTCTTCTATAGTGGTGCAGTCTGGCACTGGACACACACACAAAAGGAAAGGCAAAGGTGAGTGCCATAAGCATAAAATGGATAAGAAATATCTGTCCTTATAATGATCTACCTCTGAGGTAGCATGTATATGATGAACAACATAGGAGCCAAGATCAGGCCCTGCAATACACTACTCTAAAGGTGTAGGTGTGTGATGAATTTCAGCAGGGCACTGTGCATTGTCTGCAACAAGAGATGTAGGATTTGAACCAGTTAGACGCCATATTGGTGATACCACAGTAGAGTTGCAAGTATTCATTCAGGATACCATGATCCACCATATGAAAGACTACAGAGAGATCAAGAAGGATCAGGATAGAATATTTTCTCTGGTCCCTCACCATCAGGTGATTATTCATAACTCTTATGAATGCTGTCTATATGTTGTGCCTAGAGCTGTAACCTGACTGACATGGGTCCATTAGGTTGTTAGACATTAAACAGAAATATAGCCGTGCATAAAATATGTTTTCAGGAGCCTTGCTGATAAGGGGAAGTTTAGAGACAGGTCAATAATGATCAAAAATGTTTTGATCCAAAGACATTCTATGAGCACTGGGGTTACCGGCATCTTCTTCAAGAGGCATTGTTGGAGCCTTCTTGTGTCCTGAACGAGTGCTCTTCAAACTATCTGGTGATATACAGAGCTGAGTATATTTTTCTGGCACTTCAGAGTTGTGTACTGGTAATTGTTATTTGACTAATTTTATATCATTGCTGGCTGACTTCAGAGTTGTGCACTGTTATTTTTGCTTCACTGTATAGTTTTTCAGATCTCTGCTGAAGGTGTTGGTTTTCCCATACCCATCCTCCCTATTCCTGTGTTGTTGTTTAAATTTGGAGGTATTTGCAGTTGCCTGCCCCCACTGTAGATTTGATCTGGGACACTCCCCCCAGTCCCATCTCTTTACCTCATTCGACCTAATAGACTCCATCTGCATTGTTTTTAGTCATTTTTAATTTAATTGCATTTTTTAAACTGTTTGGTCTAACATTGCTACATAGTCAAGTCTGCTAGCTTGCACTGTATTTGAATTGTTTTGACTGATGTTTTAGCTACTTTTCTGTATATAAAAAAAAAATACCTTTCCTGTAACTAGTGTAATCCAGATTCAGATTTGCTGTATCCAGGACTGTATGTAAGCTTCTGAGCCCCCCCAAGCTTTCTGTGTTGGAGGGAAAACTTCTAGCTTAGCAGTGGGAGTGGTAAGCACTAGGTAACCTATCTACCACATAAGGAGTGGTTCTGGCCCAGAAATTGTAGTTATTGGCCGTTTGGGCAGTTTTTCTATCTCTCTCAACTTTCTGATTTAAAAGCCCACATTTGCACTTGTTTCCCCCCTTTCCTGTAACTAGTTTAGTCCAGATACAGATTCCTACTTTTAGCACTTGAATTTGCTTATTCGTGATCAGCACTTGTTCAGAACTTGTAAGCACTAAATAACCTATTAATTACTACAGCACTCAACCTTCCTCAATACCTAGAGGAAAACAGTTTTGGTACTTACTTTCCTCACTTGCTTAGAGAAAAACAGCTGTTGTACTCACTTTCCTCACTTATCTAGAGGAAAATATTTTTTTTATTCAGACATGTCCAAGGGTCAGCTCCCAGTGTTCTCTCCTGTCTATCTGATGAATCTGGGCATCTTGGGGAAATGTAGAAATTGCCTCATGTACACAGACAACCCTCTCCTCCTACCACCCAACACTACAACCTGTGAGAGATGCACTTATCTAGCCAAACTGGAGGTAAAGCTCTCTCCAATCAAGACTGAACTTGACAGTCAAGAGGAGAAGGTAAACACTTGCACCACACCACACTCATCACATAGTCTCATTAAATCTACACCACCAAAATCCACACATAGAAATACAAAAAAATTTGCGGAGGCTCTCAATAACAATCTGCTCAAGCAACAGAGACCTCCAAAGCAGAAATGCAAGCAATCTCCACCCCCCCAACACAACCCAAATGACACATAGCCCGCAGACTCAGTGTGCCACTCAACCGCAGCCAATAAGGCAAAACAACATACCCAACACACTAGTCATAGGCGACTCTATAGTCAGGCACACTGATGTCCCACTCACCAGGCTAAACAAGGAGAAGGTTACTGTCAGCTGCCTGTCGGGTGCCAGGATCCTCCACATAACCCACGCACTCAGGTCACTCCACAACAAGTACAAGTATGACTCTGTCATTGTCCATGTTGGTGTGAACGACCTGAGACGTACTTCCCTGGACTACATGAAAAGAGACATGGAAGAGCTCTCCGATCTTGTAGCCCAGGCAGGTATGACCCTAGCCCTGAGTAGCATTCTGCCATCACCCAGAATGATGCCGCAGTACAAGGACAAAATGATTGACTTCAACAATTGGCTAAGCTTCTGTTGCCATTCTAAAGGGATCCAGTATCTGTCTGCCTGGGATGACATGGTCGACAGACCACGATGCTTTGCCAAAGATGGCCTGCACCTGTCACCCCTGGGATTCCAGACACTGGCTAAGGTTCTTGCCGCCCCTATAGTGCCTTTTTTAGGCAAGGTTCAAATGACAAATTCACCACCGTAACAGGAACAGGCAAGCAAAAACTGAGGGTGATGCTACTCAATGCCAGAAGTTTAGATCTCAAAATGCACTCACTCGAGGCACTCCTTAAAAGGGAGAACATCGATATCTGTGCAGTGACTGAGACCTGGTTCAAGGCTCCAGAGAGCACCCCTGCACTACCAGGCTATAACTCATACCACACTTTTTGGCCATGTAACCTGGACCGGAACACCAAAGGCAGAAGTGTATCCATATTCATTAAGGATATCCACACCTCCAGGCTAGTTTCTCAGCATAATGCAGCCGAGGTTATCCAAGTGCAACTAACTCTGGGCAAAACTGCAGTCCAAATTGTAGCTTGCTACAGATCACCCACCATGTCCCAGGATTCCCACTCCTCTTTTCTTGATGTACTGGAAAATATTAGGGTTCAACCAAACACCCTAATAATGGGCGATTTCAACTACCCCACCATTAACTGGGAAAACTACTCATGTACCAACTCCTTCGCTCAACGCTTTCTGGAATTCATAAACTCCAATGCCCTGGATTAACTTATGCACACCCCCACCAGGGGCAACAATATCCTAGATCTAGTCATTACCAATATGAGTGACCGGTGTTCCACACCTGAAGTCAATGCCTCATTGGTCCGATCCGACCATAAGCTAATTACCCTAGATATCCACATCCTGCCTCCACCCCCACCCCCCCCCCCCCATTAAGGAAAGCATGGTAAAACATTTCTCCAAAGCCAACTTCATGCTTCTTAAGACAGAATTGGTGAACTTCATGACACCCATGCAGATGGACAATACAGTTACGACTACTGAATCCTACACAATTGCACTTTATAAGAACTTACATGAGTGCATGGATCATGCTATCCCAAACAGAACCAAGACACTATCCTCCAAAAAAAGGAAGCCAATCTGGTGGTCCCCTGCCATAAACAAACTGTACAACAGAAGGAAGAAACTCTTGCAAAAGAGAGTAAAATCCCACGAGTGGAGGAGCTCCCTGGTCAGCCTCAGTAAGAAGCTGTGATCCCTGATAAAATCCTCCAAAGCTAGTTACGAAAACAAAATCGCCACTGATTCTAAAGACAACCACAAAGCATTCTATAGCTATGTCAAGAATCTGAATGGCAACACTCAGATCTGCTCTGAGTTACAGCACAATGGCACTAAATATACAGACCCAACTGATATTGCCAACATCCTGGCAGATAGGTTCAGTGCTAACTTTACCCCCCCTCTCACCCCCTAAAGAGTCCATCTCTATACTGGAAGAATGCAAAGTTCCTGTAATCACGGCTGCGCAGGTAAAAACCATACTCTCCAAAGCCAAGAACGCAGCATCCATGGGACCAGACAACATCCCAGGCTGTGTTCTACACGAACTACAGAACGAACTGGCACCCCACCTAAGTACCATGTTCAGTCATAGCCTCACCTCAGGCTTTGTGCCTGCTGAATGGCACACAGCAACAGTTATCCCACTCCACAAGGGGGGAGCCACCACGGACCCCGGGAACTACCACCCCATTAGCCTGACGAGCCTGGTCTGCAAGGCCATGGAACGTTTCATCATGGAACTTATAAACAAAGACATTAGTAATCTCCAAACTCTGGATCCCACCCAGTTCGGGTTTGTAAAAGGCAGATCATGTCTCCTAAACCTGATAGACTTCTTTGAAGCAGTCACCAAAGCTGTAGACAAGGGTAAGGTGGCTCACACAGCCTATCTAGATCTTGCCAAGGCTTTTGACACCATCCCCCACTCTGAAATTATAGGTAAACTCACTAAACTAGGTATAAATCCCTATGTCACAAGATGGGTTGCCAACTGGCTCACTGACAGAACCCACACTGTGAAAGTAGCAGACTCCAAATCCGACTTCAGACCAGTGACAACTGGAGTACTACAGGGTTCAGTCTTGGGTCCTCTCCTGTTTGGTATCTACTTCTCTGAAGTACAGGCTAACACAGAAGGTCTTTGGCTAACGAAGTTCGCAGATGACTGCAAACTAGGAGCCATAATCGAAACTCCTAACGATGTGGATATCCTACAAAAGGGCCTCACTAAGACAGATGCCTGGTGTCAAAGCCATGGCCTCAAGCTCAATGCCAAAAAGTGCATTGTCATCCCCTTTGGTAAAAACTCTGTACCCATGAACTACAACATAGGCGGTAGTATACTTAACACCGAAAGTGTGATAAGAGACCTTGGGACACAGGTGGACAGTAGTCTCTCCTTTAATAATCACATCACCACAGTAGTCAGGAAATCCTTCTACATGGCACACCTCATCACAAATGTTTTCTCATCCAGAAAAAAAGAGGTAATTGTTCCCCTCTACTCATCACTCATTAGACCCATTATAGAGTACAATGCCCTTTTTGGTATGTACCTCACAAGACATCTACAACAACTGGAAAGGCCGCAGAAATACCTCACAGAGAGGATTACCGGCCTCAAACAGATGCCCTACGCAAACCGTCTCAAAAAACTCCAGTATTACTCCATTGCATATCGCCTACTCAGAGGTGATCTCTGCCTAACATGCAAAGCTATGTCAAGCCCAGAGCTGTTGGACATGCTCCACTTAAAGAAATCCCAATCCCTCTGAGCTACATGCTCTAGGGACCTAAACCTTGTCACCACAATAAACAGAACATGCCAGAGGGAAAGATTCTTGTCCCAGAGACTTCCCATACTCTGGAATAAACTACCTATCTATATCAAACAAAGCTCGTCATTAGCACTCTTCAAGAAAAATCTTGATGGCTGGATGGGAAATAGGAAATTCACCCCGGGGATCACCTCTGTGGCTCTGCTCGACAGTGGCACAGGAAAATAATTTTCTTGGGTGGCAAAAGCCAGGGTACCTTTTTGGCTGGGCTTGTATAGGCCCCAGGGCCGATAGCCTAGTACCTACCTATGAACCTACCTATGAACCTATGAACAGTACAGCGAATTAATTTACCAACCAAAGGTCATGAGACAGGTCTTAATCAGTCTTTTGAGCCCTAGCTACAGATGATAGCAGTTTGAATGCATCACTAAAACCATACTCATGAGACTGTCTTACTCAACATATTCAAATTCAGCTCAACACCAGTCTAAATTACACAATTCAGATATCTGAACTGGCTCATCTTGAGACCCAGCAGAGAATTGCTGTTGTCAGCAACTTTAGCAGCAAAACCTTGGACCATCTCATTGCATTTCGGTAGGAAAAAATCTCTTTGAGAAGCTTTTCAGCCCAGGTTGCACAGCTTGCCAACAACTTAAAACAATGCAGCAGGTTGATTGATTATAACTGAGATCTCATTCAACAAACAAAAAGCTCTGTCAAGATATCAGCCTGGCAGTAAGCATAATGCTCATCCAGAATAAGCTTGTCCTAGAGCAGTCATGTCTGTCTCCGCTTTCTTTGCCCAAGCCTGCACAATGACCATAGTTCATGGTAGAACCACAGAGTGCAGTGCACTGGGGTGACTGAATCTAGTGCACGTGGTATGAATTGATTAACCCAAGGTCAGCCCATCAGATCATCACTACTGATATCATCACATACGTGATTGAGAATAAGAGGATGTCAACAATAGCCCTGAGGTCTCTACACATGACTATAGTGTTTTGGGGGAGGGACTGATTGAAAGGGATGCCAAGGTTGAACCACATGAGAAAACAGGACACCAGTTCTATTCTCAGTTCCCTGCAGGATAACCATGTCAAATGAATGTCAAACTTATGAGTAGCAGTTGAAATGATATGAGTAAAGCCAAAGGACTCAATTAAGTTCAGGAGCTCTGTGGCAAGTTCATAAGTCTCATTATCCAGCAAAACATTAAAGTCAACAAGAAAAAAACATATTAGTGACTCATTAACAAGGTGAATGAGAAGATTTGTGAACTCTTGCAAGGAACTTTCTAAAGAGATAACCTGCACTATAATATGCCAGAAGGACTCTACAAATTATTCCTGCTCTTAGTACATATTCAAAGGAATAAGCAGTATCAGCTTGTAGGTTAGACAAGCTTCAAACCAGAGGAGAAACATTTGGGAAGTCCCTCACTGCACTGCTTAACCAGATATCAGTTCTAGGGCATTAACCTTAAAGCCATGAGGGATGCAAAATATCATGTGTGGGCCTGCATTCTCATCCAACCAGCTTTCCACAATGAATGCAAGATCAGCAGAGGCAGCCAAATCAGTAGAAGGCAGTAGTGGTTTCTAGCCTAGTAATTACTGATCACAAAAACTCAGCAGCACACAGGTCAACAAAGAAAAAGGAAGGCAACACCAGTTTTCAACCAATCAACCACGGTTGCAAAATCTCAGCAGTACAAAGTCCATGATACACTGAACTCAGCAAATCTGTCAATAACAACTTTATTGTTTCTTCCCTGCTGTGGAATTGCTATATTGGGATTTAAGAAAATGACTGTGCAAAATGGGATAGTAGTCAAAGTTTAATAAGCATAAGAGGTGGAAAGATTGAGATACTCCAAGTTTGATAACACAGCATGGACAGAGTGGAAGAGCTGTTGAAAAAGCAGCTGTTTTCAGAAACAATCACTTTTAAGCTTTTCTTTTTTGAAAACAATCCACAGTAAACTCCTCTCCTCATCTTCTCAGTTAATTATAAGGCCAACAATTTATACCAATATACCCCAAAAATAATTAATTAAAAATAAGATTTACTCTTCTGTCTTAAAAAAAGTTTCTTAAAAGTTAAAAACATCAAACTAAGCTAATGACTTAAGGAAATATGAAGCCAAATTATATTCATTAGTAAGAATTTGGGAAAGAAATTTGCAGGTTTTGCTAAAGTATATGGCTTGTTGGATCCTTTTCAGCCATGACGTATGAAAAGGGTTACAAAACTTATACTGTTTGTAATAATCTGAGGAAAAATATAAACACAGTCAAAGAAAAAGTATATATATAAATATATATATATATATATATATATATATATATATATATATATATATATATATATATATATATATATATATATATATATATATAAAAAATATAACATTTTTTTTTTTTTTTTTTATTTAACATTTGTTGACCGGGAAAGTCCGACTAGGTTCCACAGATCCTGTTTTCAGCAGAGGCCCGGGGAGAAATGCTCCAGAAGCATGTCTTTAGAATGTGGGAGGAAACCGGAGTACCCGGAGGAAACCCACGCGAACACAGGGAGAACATGCAAACTCCGCACAGAAGGCACTCCAGCATAGAACCAGAGAACCTCTTGCTGTGAGGCGACAGAATTAACCGCTGCACCACTGCGCCGCCCGATAGATATAACATAGATACCTCATACTACATTGAGTTACATAGAGTTTGCATAGTGTCAACTAACTGTAACCAAAATACTAAAGAATACTTGTATTTGTTGTCCTGCCCTAAGAAAGGTACAGAATAGTTTTATAGGTTCATAGGTAGGAACTAGGCTATCTGCCTGAAGGCATTTATTTATAAGCCTAGCAAGAATGTGTTGGCTTTCACCACCCCCTTAGATTAGTTCCCTGTGCCTCTGTCCAGCAGAGCCATTGAAGTGATCCCTGGGGTAAACTTTCTGTTTCCCATCCACTCATCAAGGTTTCTCTTGAAGAGGGTTAGCGAGGACCTCTGCCTAATGTAGATTGGAATCTTGTTCCAGAGCATGGGAAGTCTCTGGGACAGGAATCTGTCCCTCCAGCACATCCTATTTATTGTTGTGGTGAGGTTTAGATCCCTAGAGTGTGTGGCTCATGGTGGTATGGTTTTCTTTAGATGGAGCATGTTCATCAGTTCTGGGTTGGACATGGTCTTGTATGTCAGGCAGAGATCACCTCTGAGTAGGCGGTATGCAACCGAGTACAGCTGGAGTTTCTTCAGTCGAGCTGCATAGGGCATCTGTTTGAGGCCAGTGATCCTCTTGCTGAGGTACTTCTGTGGTCTTTCCAGCGGTTGCAGGTGTCTTGTAAGGTACATCCCAAATGGGGCATTTTACTCTATGATGAGTCTGATGAGTGATGCATAGAGGGGCACAATGACCTCGTTTGATCTGGATGCAAACCCTTTTTTGATTAGGTGGGCCACATAGAAGGATTTTCTAACTACTTTGGCAATGTGATTATCAAAGGAGAGGTTACTATCTACTTGGGTCCCCAGATCCCTTATTATGTTTTCCATATTTAGGGGGCGATCACCTATGTGGTAGTTTGTGGGTACTTTGTTTTTTCCAAAGGGGATGACTATGCACTTTTTGGCATTTAGCTTGAGGCCATGGTTTTGACACCAGGTATCTGTCTCAGTGAGACCCTTTTGGAGGATGTCTGTGTCTGCTGGAGAGTCAATTATAGCCCCTAGTTTGCAGTCGTCTGCGAACTTGGTCAGCCATAGTCCTTCTGTGCTTGCCTGTACTTCTGAGAAGTTTATGCCGAACAGGAGGGGTCCTAGGACTGAGCCTTGGAGAACGCCACTTGTAACCGGTTTAGAGTCAGACCTAGCTCCCGCAACTCTTACCATGTGGGTTCTGTCCATGAGCCAGTTGGCAACCTATCTCATGATGTAGGGGTTTATGTTCAGGCTGGTGAGCTTGTCTATAATACCTGAATGGGGAATGGTGGTGAAGGCCTTTGCAAGGTCTAGGTAGGCTTTGTGGACCACCTTTTCCTCATCTATAGCCTTGGTAATTGTCTCAGAGAAGTCCACCAGGTTTAGGAGGCATGATCTGCCCTTAACAAAGCTGGATAGGGTCCAGTGTTTGGAGGTTCCCAATGTCTCTGTTTATGAGAGCCATTATGATGCACTCCATAGCCTTGCAGACCAAGCTAGTCAGGCTAATAGGGTGATAGTTCCTGGGGTCTGTTGTGGCTCCACCTTTGTGGAGCAGAATAACCATTGCTGCACCACTCTATGGGCACGTAGCCTGTAGAGATGCTGAGTTTGAACAGTGTGTTTAGGTGAGGGTTAGTTCATCTTTGAGCTCGTGTAGGATGCAGTCTGGGACACCGTCCGGTCCCATTAATGCTGTGCTTTTGGCTTTGTAAAGGGCTGTTTTAACCTGAGTGTCTGTGATTTTAGGGGCTCTACATTCTTCTGGTATGGTTATGGGCCATTTTGGGGGTAAGATGGGGGTGAAGTTTGCACTGAACCTGTCTGCCAGGATGTTGGGGATATCGGTCGGTTCAGTGTATTTTGTGCCATTTTGCACTAGCTCCGAGTAGATATTAGAATTGCCACTTAAATTCTTGACATAGCTAAAGAATGCCTTGTGGTTATCTTTGGAGTCCTTGGCAATTTTTCTTTCGAAGCTAGCCTTGGATGATTTTATGAGGGATCGTAGTTTCTTTCTGATCAGGGATGTCTTCCCTTCTTGGGTTTTACTCTTTTCTGTACTCGTTTCCTCGTTCTATTGTATAGCTTGTTTATGGTAGGGGTTCACCAGACTGGTTTCCTTTTCTTGGAGGAGTGAGTCTTGGTTTTGCTTGGGATAGCATGATCCATGCATTCTTGTAGGTGCCAGTAGAGTGCATTAGTAAAGGATTTTTCAGCTTGGACAGCATTATCCTTTGGCATGGGGGCTTTGAAACTTTCCACCTCAGTCTAAAGTAACGTGAAGTTTGCTTTTGAAAAGTTTTTCATGGTGGTTTCTTTGACCGGGGGTGGGGACGTAATGTGGATATCCAGAGTGATTAGTTTATGGTCAGATCTAACCAGCAAGGGGTTGACCTCCGGTGAGGAACACCGGTCGCCCATGTTGGTGATGACCTGGTCCAATATGTTGTCACCTCTGGTGGGGTTGTTGACCAGTTGATCCAGAGCATTTGAGTTTATAAATTCTAGGAAATGTTGGGCAAGGGAGTTAGTACTTGAGTAGTTCTCCTAGTTAATGTTTGGGTAATTGAAATCACCCAATATCAGGGTGTTTGGTTGGACCTTTATGTTTCCCAATGTTTCCAGAAATGCGGAATGGGGGTCCTGGGACATGGTGGGTGACCTATAGCAGGCTACAATTTGAATTGCAGTTTTGCCCATAGTTAGTTGCATGTGGATGATCTCTGCAGCATCGTGTTGTGCCACTAACCTGGAGGTGTGGGCATCCTTGATGAATATGGATACTCCCACGCCTTTTATATTTCGGTCCGGGTTTTGTGGCTGAAATGTATGGTATGAGTTGTAGCCTGGTAGTGCTGGGGTACTCTTGGGAGCCTTAATCCAGGTTTCTGTTACTGCACATATATCAATTTTCTCCATACTGAAGAGTGCCTCGAGTCCGTGCATTTTGAGGTTTAGACTTCTTGCATTGAGTAGCATTACCCTCAGTTTTTTTTACTTGTGCTATTTGCGGTGGTGGGTTTGGCTTTTGAGCCTTGCCTAAAAAAAGGCACTATGGGGATGGCAAGAGCCTTGGCCATTATTTGAAAGCCTAAGGGTGACAGGTGCAAGCCGTCTCTAACGAAACACCGTGGCTTGTCGAGCATGTCATCCCAGGCTGACAGACACTGGATCCCCTTTGAATGACACCAGAAGCCTAGCCAATTGTTGAAATTGATATTTTTTTCTCTATACCGTGGTATCATTCTTGGTGAGGGCAAGATGCTACTCAAGGTCAGGATCCTACTGGCATGGGCTACGTGATCATACAGCTCCTCCATGTCTCTTTTCATGTAGTCCAGGGAGGTATGGCTCAGGTCAGTCACACCAACATGGACAATGACAGAGTCGTATTTGTACTTGTTCTGGAGTGACCTGAGTGCTTGTGTTATATGGCAGATCCTGGCACCCGACAGGCAGTTAACAGTAACCTTCTTCTTCTTCAGCCTAGTGAGTGGGACGTCAGTGTGCCTGAGTATAGAGTCACCTATTACTAGTGTGTTGGGTATGTTATTTTGGCTTAAGGGCTATGATTGCATGGCACACTGGTTTTGTGAAGTATGTGTTTCATGGTTTTTGTTGGGGCATTAAGGTTGCTTGGATGTCTGCATTGGAGGTCTCTGTTGCTTTTGCAGATTTTTATTTAGAGCCTCCGAGTATGTTTTCATGTATTTATGTGTGTTTTTTGCCGGTACTGGTTTCATAGGTCTATGTGAGACTGGTGGTGTGATGCAAGTAATTCCCTTCTCCTCTTGACTGTCTGGTCCAGTCTTGGGTTGAGAGAGCTTAGCCTCCAGTTTGGCTGTATAATTGCATCTCTTGCATGTATTAGTGTTTGGTGGTAGGAGGAGCGGGTTGTCTGTGTACATGAGGCAGTTGTAACATTGCCTCAAAATGCCCAGATTCACCAGTTGGACCAGAGAGTACACCTGAAACTGCCCTTTGGACATGCCTGAATAGGTACAGTGAACTGTTTTACTGATTGGCTGGTAAGGTTGAATAGAGAGCCTTGTCCTTGTCTACAGTATAGGGGGGACTAGTGCTAAGGTTTATTAGTGCTTGTTATGAGTTGTGAGCAAGGGACGGGCTGATAAGTGAATGGTTTGAGTGCTTAAGTTGAAAGTTTGTCTAGTTCCAAGGGAAAAACTGAAGAGTAATGTACCTTGCAGTGACTCCATGCCTGTACTTCATTTGTTGTAGCAGTCTCATTGTTTCTCTTCTTATCTGAAGAAAGCTTTCTGTGGGGATTCCCATTTTCTGGTCAATCATCAGAACTGTGGAAACATATGCTCATTTGGGGAAAATAAATACAAATTGCCAAAGTGCTGTATCTGAAATAATTCCTTTTTTCTCCAAGATACAGCAGAGTTAGTATATTTAGGTAGCAGGGCTGTGTGGGGATGTGGCCCTACACACTGGTGATGCAGGGGGGCTTACCTCTTGTAAGACTCACTTTTAATATATAACAACTTTCTCAGTTCACAGATATTAGTAGTAAATTGCATTCATTTTTTTCTCAGTTTTGGAGCTGGTACTGTCAGGTCTCAAACTTCACTCTTCACCTCATTTATCACCAACTATTCCATTCTTATTATGGAACTTATGGTCAGCAGTGTCTTACGTGATACTATGAACTGATCGTGGGTGTCTTACATGATACCATTACTGCTGTTTCAGAAAGTGACCACCAGTGTCTTATAATGCATAACTACTGTTTCAGAAAATGGCCATCAGTGTCTTACATTATAACATCACTATTGTTTCAGACGGTGACCATCAGTGTCTTACATGATACCATTACTACTGTTTCTATGTACTAACTCATACTCACTGCTGCAGTAATGCAATGTCATTCAAACATTATGCAGTCATAGTGAATATTTATCAGAGTGTATGTATTAAATGCTGTCATTCTTTTAAGTGCAACCCCATTTGGTCTAGGATGGCAAACATTTCAAAACAGATGTCTCCAAGAAGGAATAGCAACAAAAGTGCAGTAACATCAATCAGCTTTCAGCAGACTAAACTGTCATGTAATGAAATATTATGCAGCTAAAACCTGTTACCTTAATAATAAAGGTATTTACATATCGCACACTTAACTGCATACCATGTATTGTCTTCTGCGTGGGACTGTCAAAGGTCTGTGACTCCTTATTTACTAAAAGCAGAAAGACAGACACGCACGCACACACATCACTGCATATGTGCCCCCTCAACACACACACACGCGCGCGAGCGCGCGCACACACACACACACACACACACACACACACACACACACACACACACACACACACGCACACATACATACACACACGTATAAGTATGCTGGGCTTTGCTTCCAGACTGCTGTGAGGTATGAGCCAAATGGCTGACTACTTTACAAGTCAAGGTGTGAGGTAATTATTTCATCATACACCCCCCAGCGTGTGTTGCTCTGCTTATGAAATGGTGTGATCGTTGTGTTGTGCTGACATTTTTCTAACAGGTGACACCTCTCAATGGACAGTACAAAGGTGGTAATATCATTCAGTACCCCAGTATAATATCTACTCTAACAATACTTGTCCTTGTTTTTTCTTCACAGGAGGCCCTCACTGTTACCCTAAAGAGTTTGCCATCAGCTACACTTTTCAACATTGTAGGATTTGGCTCCAGCATAAAACCACTGTTCTCAGCCAGCAAACTCTGCAGCAATGTAAGTAAATTATCAGTTTGCTGCAACTTTTCTTTTCTCATACCTTTTGTAATGGTTGTCTAAATTATGCTTAACATAGACGTGATTAATAAAAAAATAGAACTGACTTCCTAAAGAATATGCCCTTTCATTTTACTTAAGCAGTCCGATGAAAATAACTTACAATCAGTCCAACTTTATTGTCATTACATAGCAGAAATCACTGAATGTATTACTAAGGTAATAGTTTCATAAAATGTATATGTATTGCCAGTACAGCATGTTTCATGCCAGACTCTATAGTGTGAGTAACACCACAGTACAAAAACAAGCCTTTAACATTTACTACATGGCATATCTACCACTCATAAAACAGGAGCGGATTTGTGGTACCTAAAAATAACCAGGCTTAAACAGCTTATAAGACATAGAAGAATAATGCTTTGATTATAGATCAAATGACCTGGGATCAGCTATCAACCATGATTCTGGAGAAGTCAGGTAGGATGTATTAAAACTGAGTGACCAATGCTAGTTCACCATTTGTGGGGTGGGGGTTGGTTTCAACCCTGCAAAAGCAGATTCTGTGAGTTAGATCAGAAATGTGCACTCGATGCATGTGAAATAGGAATGCAATCATACTAAACAGTACATTGCAACGTATCTTTGTGCAGTAGGTATGCAGGAGTATACCTGGAGTTAGTCGCCTAGCATGGAAGGCATTAGATGGCACATGCAATCTAACAATTGGACAAATTCGGAACAAAAGAAAATCTCCTGCCTCCCTGTTAGCTGATGGCCTTGACCCTGGCTTTCACCTCCACTGCCCTGCAAACCAGGAAGTTTGGAAGCAGGATGTGTGAATGGACCATCTGAGGAAAAGGGACTTGATGGCTGTAAGGAGACCGAGGAAGAAATGTACACATAAAAACAAGCAAATAAATGATGACATCACCAAGCTCAGAGGGAAAAAAGTGTTTTATGTGTCAAACTGAATGTCAGGAAGCATCTTCAAGGAAATGGCAGAGTCAGGCTGGTTAGCATGTCAGTCTATCAGAAAGGGACCAGTGGATAGTAAATGGCAGACAAAGGTTTACACCATACATGCAGGGAGGCAGAAGGAACAGAGAAGGTGCGATACAAGAGCATAAAACTATTAAAAGGGACTGTGAGGGATGTGTCTTATAAGGAAGGATGGTCAGGTGAGGGACAGAATGGTTTTCAAGTACAGGAACTTGGAACTAATTTCAGCATGAGCTAAGGAAAAGGTTGCTACCTTTTCAGTTATTCAAAGTGGTACATTTTTGTGGAAGCAATAGATTTTGAAGGACAAACTCTACCTGCAACAACTACAAAAGACTGAACATCACTTTTCTGCAAAAATAAAAGCTTACTGTTAGAACATTAGAGTTATGCTGTTCAGTATAATACTTAGGTGTTTTGGATACAAAATGATTGGTTTATGAAACTATTAATGGGAGGTTCTGAAATTTTTTTCTAATAAAATCTCAGGGCATGTGCTGTATTTCAACTTTTTTTTCCCTTGCAGGACACAAGTGCCCAAATAAGGACTGTCCTGCACAGAGAGGGGCAAGTGGTAATCCTAGCTAAGTAAATATTATTTCTTAGAAGCAGCAGACTCATGAAAAAATGGAATGTCTGGATCAGGAAACTGAAGCAAATGGATGATGAGTTGTTTGTAATCGGAAAAAGTGATGCCAAATCTATATACTGAATTAAACAAAGACTAGTATACTTAATGATTTGACAGTCCAGAATGTTAAGTTTTAAACTGAGATTTTTTTGTCTCAGGCAATGTATATTTCTGTTGTGTCATGTATCCTTTTACTAAATTGTGATACGGATGTGGAATCCAGCACTGCAAACGTACAGATCAAGGCAAAAATTCACAAATTTAAAAAGCGTCCAAGTAAGAAATCTAAGTCATTTCAATACATCATCATCATCAAACCCCCTTTTCCCATTTTTACAGAGGCTGAGAATCAAAGGTTACCTGCAGGTAGGGACTCCAGTATTTCCAATGCAACCCAGCTAGGTACAGGGAGTATGCATCAGGACAAACCAAAATTCCAACACAGGATTGTCGAGATTCCAAGTATTTCGAACAATCCCTTCAACTAAGTAATTTTATTTCTAAAAACAAAATAAATACACTTCCAAATCCTCCTTCAAAAAATGAGATTAATTCCAGATCATTCCTTTCATAGGTTTTATTAGGATAACTGTTTTCATCCTTGTAGACTTCTTCAGTCCTTACATCTAAACTTTCTATGATCATGATGCCACTATAATACTGTTACACAGAGGGCATATAAAACATTGAGACAACCCACTTCCACCTGATTGGCCTTTTACCTGCTAGAATGAAAACCTCTGATAAGATGTTAGACTCATCCTCATTTGCATGGCAGGTCTTTACCCTGCAAAGAATGTAGACATCTAGAATGTTAGACCCATCCTCATTTGCATGGGGATATGCACAAGTAGTGCTTGTTATTCCCATGTGTGCAACCCTTGGAAATGTTATGTATTGCTAAACTTTGTTATTGACCAGTCCTCTAGTACATTAAAGTCTGTCCTTTTTAATGTATAAACTCCTAATCAACAAATTTTGCATGAGTGGTTACCAGACTGAATTGTTTACAGACATTTTTTGTGGCCAACAGATATCACTATGTCATGTTAATATATCACTTGCCATTTGACCCTGTAATCAGATGTTGCTTTCAAGTTATTGCATCTTTATTATCATTATTTTCAGTTTTTCTGATTACTGATAGACCTATTCACTCTCTAAAATACTTTTAAACTCCTAGAACAACAAAATAACTCCCTCCTTTATTATTTAGCAGCACCTGTTGGTGAGTTCTGTTAACCAAGCAGTGCTTTTACTTGCGCGGCAGAAGCTTCCTCAGATCCTGAGTTAAGCTATGAATCACACAGTGGTTGGATTATGTAGATGTTTTGAATGCACTGAAGTGAGTTCACAATACTGTACCAAAGAGAGTTATTATTTCAGGCAGTAGTAGGGATGATAAAATAATAATGAAGAAGTACAAATTGTGAGAGTACACCATGAGGTCATAATAAACTTGACTTCTAATCTGAAGTTTTTGCAGACATTTAAGTGTGAATCTCTAACAAAATTCTGGAAGAGATTCACAAACAGTTGAATGGAGGATAAAACAATAAAAACAGACTAGCAGAATTCTGAAGAAGTATCCCAAGCGGCTGTAGTGAAGATGAATCAACGATGCAGGAATAAAAAGTAATGATATAAATCCGCATAAAGTAAACTTGGCTGTGAATGGTATACTGTGCTAGACTGTGGCTCTGTAGTCGAAGATATAGTTTTTTTTTTTTTTTTTGTTTAGTAGAAGAGTTTCTGGTTTAGGCTTCATAATTACAGGACACTTTTAATGTAACAGCTGTTGTTTAGTCCAGGGGTGTTATATGCATTGAGTTGAACTTGCCATTTTAATTCTCTTTTTTCCAGGGGCACATTTTTGTTGAAATCCAATATGGAAACTGAAGATGGAGCATTTTTCCTTATTCCTTGCAAATGGGTTTATGTGGATTTTCAGTCTATTGCCTGACAAATGGTGTGAAATGTGGAGTCTCAGCTTATTAACAGCCTTCCCCACATAAACACATTTCAGACATTGTGCCCTGTAAACCACTCTTTCCGTGTTGCAGTCACTCCGAATTTGATATGGTATTTCTGACCCATACTAGTGCAGATGAAGTGATCCACTCCACTCATCAGGCTGCAAAACCTGCATTTCTGAGCTCTACACCAACATGTGCCATATACATTTGCCCTTTCACCCCTGTCTTTCAATTAAGTAAAGGTTCTGATGTTTTTTCCTTTCTTAAAGGTAAAACTCAGGCCTGATTCAAGTATCTTAGCTATAGGCCTGTTATTTTCTATTAACATCCAGTTCTCAGAGATGGCCTTGTGAATTTCATTATGGCCTAATAAATGTTATGGCCATGCTTCTATTTCTGGCCTCAGTTTTAGGGTTGAGGTAGGTTATTCTAAAGTTGTGCCATGTGCTGACTGAGTCTAGCGAAAGTGGTCTTCTGCTATTTTCAAGTTCTTTGTTGGTTCTAGTATGCTATTGATCATCCTGTTTTCTAGAAAACCTTTTGTGAGTTCATTTAAGTTGTGTATTAAGTCCAGAAGTTCTTATTTGAAACCCTTGCGATGCAAATGCTCTGCAACTACATAGGTTATTCTAAAGTTGTGCCATCTGCTGACTGAGTCCAGCGAAAGTGGTCTTCTGCTATTTTCAAGTTCTTTGTTGGTTCTAGTATGCTATTGATCATCCTGTTTTCTAGAAAACCTTTTGTGAGTTCATTTAAGTTGTGTAGAAAGTCCAGAAGTTCTTATTTGAGACCCTTGCGATGCAAATGCTCTGCAACTTTTTGACATCGGTTATCTGGGCTTGCATTATTGCAGCATGCAGTAGTAGTTTCACCCTTGTGGGTTTCTAGCATATATTATTGGTGAGGGACCCTGTTTCAATGTTCTTACTGACATTGAGATCTAGGAAAACATACAGTATTTTGGCTGTGGTACATGGCTAATTTCAGGAAGGATGTGAAGCTTTTTGTACGGGAGTAGAACTGTTCCAGGTGTTTTTCCTCTCCAGTACAAACAATGAAAATGCCATCAAGGAAACTTAGGTCACAGGCCATGTGATGGTGAAAATTTAAGCAATAAATCACATCTTCCTCCCATTTTACTAAAGCAACATTAGCCTGGCTCAGGGCCATGGCTGTCCCCATAGTGATTCCTGTGGTCTGTTGGTATAATTTGTCATTAAATTTGAAGAAATTGTTTTCCAGAAGTAGATGAAGTAGTTTTGTAGACAGCTCTACTTAGCTAGAGAAGACCCCAGTGTATGTGATTAGTGCCTTCTCTACTGCTATGATGTAGTAGGTGTGTGGTAAAATGGTATAGATGCCTTCTACATCAATTGTGACAAGCAAAGTTTCAGAGTGCATCCTGACATCTATGATTTTCTGAAAAAAGTCTAGTATCCAGAATGTATGATCTGGCCTTAGCTGCAAGAGGTTTTATTGAACTCTCAAGGTAAATGGATATATGCTCAGTTATTGAGCCCCCCTCTACTACCACAGGCCTGTATGGGGGATCCACTAAGCACTTGTGAGGCTTAGGGATACCAAAAAGGTTAGGGATTTTGGAGTGGGTAACTTCAAGACATTTGTGCAGTTTGCTGCTTATTACTCTGTTATCTTACAGTGAATTCAAGGCATCCTGAATGGCACCATGTACATTTGTAACAGTCATATAATTAACTTTCTTGTAAAAAACTGGGTTATAAAGCATGTTGCCAATTTTCCCATTGTATGAAGCAGTGTCTGTAACTAGAATACTTCTGCCCTTATCAGCCTTCATTACACTTACCTAACACTACCTATGAGCATTCCCATGCAAAAGAGGATGGGTCTAATATCCTTTCAGAGTTCTACATTCTGAGCAGAGGAAAGGCCCCAAATGAGAATAGGTCTAACCAACAGAGTAGCTAGGATGAGGGCTAGAGTGCCAACTACCCTATGCCCAATGTGTCGAGGGCACAATCAGCCAGTTCTAATATTTCTTTAATACAATATCAGCTTTTAAAACCAGATATTGTATTTGTGTTCAAACTGTGTGTGAAATAAATTATAGGAACTGTTTGCAACTGTTTAAAAAGAAGAATTTTTTTTGTTTTCCTAAAACTTGAGTGATGTAGTGCTTCATGCAAACAGGGTATAAACTGCAGGGTCTGTTTGTTACATTTATAGCAAACATTTTTCTATAGTTTAAAAGAAGAAATTGTTTTAATAAGCTATACTGAAGGAGAATTGGGGACACGGCATAGAAATGGAACTTAAATCGATGGGGGGGGGGGGGCAGTGTCATGCATCTGGCCATCTAGTTGGTGTGACAGTAAAAGAATGCCAATTGTTTTTTCTTCTTCAATGGAAGAACTGGGGGGGGGGGCATAGATCTAAGTGTAATAACTTATAATGTTGCGATCATTACAGTACAGTAAAGTGCTTTTTTTGTGAGACTCTGGCTCATAGTACTGCCGGGCCCGGCGCACTGGTTTGAACCAGCGTTGCTTCTGGATCTAACATCCTAAAAGAAGTCTTCATTTTGAACACATGAAAGGCCAATCAGGTGAAACTGGGTTGTCCCACAGTTTACTACATGCCTCTCCATAACAGTTTTTATAGTAGAATTATAATCATAGAAAGTTTAGGTACAAGAACTGGATCGGAAAAAGTCTGTAAGGACAAAAGCATTTATTCCAGTAAAACCTGCAAAAGGAATGATCAGTCTCTTTTCTGAAGGAAGGAGGATTTTAAAGAAGGAGGATTTAGAAATGAAATTACTTAGTTGAAGAGATTGTTCAAAATACTTGGACTTTAGACAATCCTATGCTGGAATTTTTACAAGGGTTAGGCTGCTGAATCGACTGTTATCGTTTCTCCCTGTTCAGAGCCATTGTCCTACCCACTTTCACAGGCATAGCAGCCCACCATAGGTCTTGAATCATGTAATCCATCCATCTCTTGGCTGGACGTGCTGTTCTCCTCCTTTCTCCCCATCTCTATCAAATCTGCTTTACCAAATTCTCTTCTGCTTTCTTGCACATTTACGAACCCTCATAGTCTGGCTTACTTGACCTTCTCTGTATCTGGGGCTACTCTCCCTTCTTCTCTGATGTCCTCATTTATTCACTGACCTTACAGTGCACATCGTACTTCCCATCTCAGGCACTTTATAACCATCACCTCTGCTTTTGCTGCTCAGCACCCTCTGCCATACAGAAGCACTGGTCACACCACCGTTTTGTGTACCTTACTTTTCAACTTTTTTGGCATTCTTCTGTCACACATGCTATGCCTGACACGTGCCAGTTGGGTTTGATCTTGTTTTCATATTTCGCTTCACATCGAACACATTTGTAGCTGTTATTCCACTGTTTTCCATTCTATCTCATTTTTAAGCTTCTTCTGGTTTCCCCATTTGCTGAAAGGACCATGTGTCTTCAGTTTTACATTCTAGTGTCATATTATTTGCAAGAGTTCCTGCTTAGAGTCTGCTTGCAATGCCACATCCTCTGCACACATCAGCTTTGTAAATCTTTCTGCTCTGACATATTTGTTGATGAAGCCTATCACCAGTGTGAACAGGAGTGGACTTGAAGCTCAGCCCTGATGCACACTCACTCATAATGAGATCCTCTCTATTAGTCTAAACACTGTAAGTACTTTTGTCATTAGGACACTGTACATAGCCTCAACTAACTCTTACATGTTTCTAGGATTTCAAACTATTGCAGGGCTGCTGAAATCAACTTTCTTGGAATTTTGTCAGATGTTTTCTAGGAATGCCTAATTGGACTCTTTCTTCAGGTCCAGTTTCTTCTCCACTGTCTGTCTTACTCCAAACATTAGTTTAGTGGTACTGCATATTGTTCTGGATATGATTGCTCATCCTTCACCTTACTTTATACTTCTCTGATTATTAACTTTTCAATCATCCTCTCTAGCACTTTCACTCAGGGTAACAGGAGTTTGATACCTTTGCATTGCCCACGCTTGGAATATCCTCTTTTGTTCTTGCCCCTTGGTCTCCCCATAATGCTATGAGTATTCTCAGGAGCTATTAATTTACTAACACACTGAACATCTTTATCATGTCTGCAGTGACTTCATCTGATCCTGCCACTTTTCTTCATTAATGTGAATTAACTAACTATGAACAAGATGGTAGTAATATAACTGCGTTGCCCTTTCCACAAATCTTAAACTGTCATGGCACACTCTAAACCTCCCAAAAAACATACAAGACATGCACTTCATTTAGTTACTTCAAAATGCAGTATTATTTAAACACCTTTTTTTGCTTTGCTGTGCTCCCAACCCCCTCTGCTAATACATTCTAAATGTGGGGCGGACATCCTCAGTGGGGACAATTGTTTTTACTGACAAATATAGCATTTCCTTTTCTTTTCTTCCTTATTTTTCTCAGAAGTTGTGTAGACTTGAAGTTAGAACACTGTGATGACCCTCCACTGGGCCAGTAATTAAAAAGCTTAAATCCTCATCACTGGCACCTGTGAGGGGAAATTCACTGACAGGCTAACAGTTACACACACAGTATTTCCAGATGTAGCTCTCTGCATCAAGTGCAATTTCCCTTAAGAGCATACAGAGACCACAGTCTGTCCGGGGCTGGTTCCTCTACCTTTCTCCAGATCCCCAATAAGACTCCCACTGGCACAGCTATAGAGTTGAGATCTCAGCTGAGTGACCAAGCCAAGACCTCCAAAACCCTCTCTGTCCAACCAGTGCTTCATCCCTGCCCAAGTAGCTAACACACACACACACTTTGAGGTTTGATTTACACACACCTGGTGAAGGCTGGCACCAGTTTACTAGCTATGCTCCCTTCTGCCCAGACTATACGGTAGTTCTCACTGCCACCATTCACTCCTTATCAGCTACTTTAGGGCCATTAACAAAGGGTGTCCAATCTTACTCTGTAATATTAATACCAATATAAATAGTAGTTTGACCAAGAGAAAGGCTATTAGGAGTGCCCCACACAGTGCCACCAAATAAATATGCAAGTACACTGAAAACTTAAATATCTCTACACAGATCAGCCACAATGAAAGGTTTAAATATATTTAATAATAAATAATAAAAGAACGACACAATACTTAATATATATTCACAGTGACATCAGAATTCAAAACCACAGGAAATATTTAAAATAACATTGCAGTACAGGCTCACACAAATAAAGAAAAACAAAATCTAAACTAAGCTTTGCTATATTCCTGACTGTAGAGTTACTATACTTTAATAAAATACTTAGAGCAAGGCAGATATGGTGAATGGTTCTTGTTTTCAGGTCCAAGACAGAATACAGAATGCCCTGTGTCTTTGAGAGACTTCTCAAAATAATATCTAAAATATTACTTCTAGGATAGCCTGCAGAATTACATCATTTATGGTCATCTGACATCTAGTTCTCATGCAACCCCCCATTGCTGAAGGGAGAACTATGCACACAGGTACCATACGAGTAGGAAACAGATCACATATAATACAGTGTTTTATTTGTACTGCAGGCAATGCTGGATATGCCCTAGAGACATAGTTGATGACCCCCCCCCTTTGCAACCCCCCAGACTATTCATAAAATTGTCTATAATGCCACCCTTGTTGAAACATGAAATATAGTGAAAAATGTGATTGGCCTATAGAAAGGGCAGAAAAAATGTTGTCGGGTGTGCCATGCTGCACAATATGGTATTAAACAAACAGATCAAGCAACAGGTGAACACCTTGTATGAGTCTTCCACACTACTCATAGCAGCTGCAGAAGGGCAAGGTGCAGATTCAGGGGAGGACCATGCAGAACTAGTACTGTAGTTGTGGAAGAGGTGGGTGCAGTACATTGCAGCACTAGCAATGAAGTGGCATCAGACCCACAATTATGTGCCATGATACAGACAACATTGAATAAAATGATGTAAGTGTTATTATATGCAGTACTACCAAATGGGACAGCATCACATGAGGTGAACACCATAGCTATGAACACTGGGAGGTTCTGAGGAGTCAAAGGTCACATCCTGTGAAATCGGAGTCAAGATGCCATGAAATAATAGTGGGCAAGGTACACTGTATTGGTTTGCAGTATCAGGGCTTGATCTAGGCCATGCAGGGGAAAGTGGAGAACTATGACACTGTGTATGTATACCCTGTTGTGGCATAATGTGTGTGTTGATCCTGATGGATGACTAGCACCATCCATATATGTACTGTAGCCATGGTTACAGCCTCCTCCTGTTTATGCAGTTGACTATCATTAACAGTTACTGCTGTGCACAGCTACCCAATAAAATACTGTAATCATGTCTCAACCTAGGATTCTGGAACACCATATTGCTTGTGTCATGCACTTCCCAGAGGTTCCAATGTACATGATTTGCCTTCCTGCAGCTACAGGCAGATCCTTCAAGTATCATGAGTTCCCAATTACATATAAAGCATGATATCTTTCTCACTGACAGTACAGCTAGTTCGTGCTGAGGTACTTTGCCAGGCGGGGCTCCTTCCATAAGATTGTGAATCTTTACTGAAATGCCTCTTTACCCCAGTTATATGGCTTTAAGTGGTGTTGAAGAAAATGGCACTAGCCATTTATACTGTACCAAGAAGACCCCATTAACATGGCAATTATTTTAATGAAACAACTTAGAGTCACTGGCTGTTAATCACTGCTGGTGCAAAATATAATATCCAAGCATGTTAGCACTAGGTGTGCACATCTCTGTGATCATGAAGCAAGTGGCCAGTATGGTTATGCATATGGTGATTGAGTGTGCCTGTGTGTGTGTGTGTGTGTGTGTGTGTGTCTGTGTGTGTGTGTGTGTGTGTGTGTGTGTGTGTGTGTGTGTGTGTGTGTGTGTGTGTGTGTGTTTTCATAGTACCACTGCTACAGTGCTATCACACAAAGTAGCACAATGTTGCATGTCATGTGACTCACAAACATGTATCTGTGTGCATGACAGCAGACATAAGTGAGCGGCTGTGGCTACCTCAGGCACTATGGAATTCAAGGCTCCAGCATAGTGTGTCATGAAGAGCAAGATCTTCCTGTTCTTCTCACACAAAAATGCCAATGAGCACCATTGTATAAGGTGGATGTCTGGTAGTAGTTTGCTGAGATGTTGAATGATGCTTTTAACGTCACCCGTGCTGTTGAGCAGTGCTGGAATCAGAACAGTCATCTGAAGTAGTACCAGTAAGACCTTCTTCATTAGTGGATGGTAAAGGCTCAGGTGGGGGGAGCCTGAAATGTACTATAAGCATGTTTTGTTTGTTTTCTGCTATCTTAACTGTTGTATATGTATACGTAGCAGAATGCATACTTGTTTTCCAAAAGTAGGTGAGTGGCATCTTGGTACACTTAGGTGTCAAAGAAGACAGGAGCACCTCTCCCATCAGTGGGGTATGTATGACATCTCTACCAGTCTACTGTACAACAGCAACTGTGTTTGTAGCATTATGTGTGTATAGTAATTCCTATTTAGTCATCTTTCTACATGTACAGTTGTGGAGGCCACAGTCACCTTAGGCTGCAATAACTGATGACTTTGGCAATTACTGCAGAGGATAAAGGCTCTTAATTGTTAGCAAACTGTTTCTTGTAGTGAAGGGCACAGTTTTTGATTCTTTCCACATCCATTTGCCTACTGTGTTACTCTGGACAAGTCGCACAAGTCACTTAACAAGTCACTTAACTAGTCAATTAACTAGTCAGTGCTCCCAAGCTGTCTCTGAAAAAGGACACTTGTGTTCAGTGACTAAGCCAGTTAACAAATGCATAGCAAAAAAAAAAAAAAAAACACTAGTTCTGCCTCTCAGTGGGAGAATAACCATCTTCCCTGTAGGGGTCATTGGTACTATTTTTGTTCACTTTTTCAGAAGTGTGTGAAATCTCCTATTCTGAAAGTGGACCCCAGTGGTTTCCCCTGGTCTATCATTATTAGTTACAGAGACTGGTAGCTGCCAAGGTGCATCAGCATCTGGGTGTCCACCTCAGCAACATGGAGTGTTTCTGCCATAGCTTGTTGAATCACATGACAAGCAGTCCCAATCCATTGGCTATAATATCAGTCACCCAAACAAGTGATTCCTGTGTTTATTGCCCTTTGGGCCAGAATGGCATCTAACCATGTCAGAACATTAACCTATCCCTGTCCTGATGTTCTTGTTTATTGCTGAAATATCTACATTATCACTGGTACACCCCCTATATGCCGGTGTCCATTCTCTGTCCTCACTGCACTTTGAGTCTCTGTTGTATGTTTGTCTGTCTGTCTGTACATGCTACCTGCAATTTTTGCTCTGTCCCATCCCTAACCATCAATCTCTACCCTCCCCACTTTTATTTCTATTATAGGTCTTCGAAAAGGGGTAATTTTCTTACAAAAAAAACATTCCTCCCTACCTTTCATAGTTTATGATTCTCTTTTGTGTTTCTGTCTGTTTGCTGTAATCCCCTTTTATATTTTCCTATCTGCCCCATTTCCACCCCACTTATATGATTAGGGCTGTCACTTTGCTGTGCATACCTACACTGGTCTATCTACTGGCTGCTATACTACATTTCTTAACACAGATGAGTGTTAAATGTTCTGTATGTGAGCACTCATACTGACTTAGCCATGTGTCTTGCCTTCACTGTGATGTTGGTCAAAATGGTCACATGCCCTACTGTAAGACTACTATAGACAGAAAACAGTTTGGTGCCATTTCTCCAGTTATTTCTATGCCCCTCTTTAATTATGCAGTTCTTTGTCAGACTGACTAAACTAATCAATGCCTTATACACCTCTGATTAATTCAATGTCTCTTCATGCAGTGCCCTTCTCAAAAATTAGCACTGTGGACCTGCACAACACTTGTCTGTGCATCCCAGCCCAAGTTTGCATCAAATTAAACAATATAAAACTTTGTTTTCCTTTAGATTATACTATGAACAACTCTCATAGTAGTATAATGCTAAATTTTTATTTGAAGTATAATGAAATATATATAAATGTAAAGGAACTCCAAAAGTGATATGAAAGCAATTGCTTGTGTTAAACAGATGGATACTGTCTAAGTATTTAATGATTTGACATTCCAATACAAGCTGGACATTTGTTTAAAAATGTTGTGCCTAGACAACTGTCATTTGGGTCTGTTTTTGATATTGCATCACTTTATTTATATTTTGCCACTCAAAGAGCAGGCCCTAGAATAGACAGAGTATATCTAGCCTCTAAGTGTTTCACCTGCATGCTTAATGGCAAGCAGTCCAACATTTTGGACCTTAAATCAGATGTCTTCACCTGTTATGTTTATTTGAGGTGTGGGGGGGGGGCACCTTGAATACATTATCACTGTCCTCCATTACTTTATTTCCAGCTCAGTTGCTGCAGTCTAAATCATACTTCATGTCATACCGTCCTTTAAACATATATATGAAGCTTTACTGTACATGGGGATTTCACTGTGTATTGGGCATCCTAAAAAACGTTACGTCATCTAGTTGATCTCCTCTTCAACAATTCCAGTCATTCTCTGCCATACAAAGTACTTGTTACCATGTCTTATAGATATTTTCACCACAATTGTTCCAGCCACATTTCAGTGGCCTATGTACTATATCTACATAAGAAAGCTGGTTGATTAAAATTTGCACACAGTTTCAGGAAGCAAAATTAGTTACTTGCACTCCCCATTCATTCAAATGTATACTACATACCGATCTTATCTTATTTCATAAAAATACTGTAAAACAGCCATGGAGTGTTTGCTAAATGTATCTCTTACACTGCAGTATACCTATTTCCCAAATGTAATTGAAATGATTACTTTACAGATAAAAAGAATATCTTTAACTGTGTAAGTTTGAAAGGAAAATGATGCTAATCATACAATGCTTTATGCGTAAAAATATTTAACTATTTAAGGTAAGTGGAATGAACCCAAAGGGGCCCTTTTATAGCTATGGTGATACCATGAATCTGCTTTGTATGTAAAACTGGTGAGTAATGATGGGTTCAGTATGGATCCTTATACAACACCCTTACCAATTAAAGATCTGTGAGAAAGACTACGCTTAATTCTTACCGTCATTTAGCAGCTGGTGAGATAGCTTTGTATCCATGTGAGGGGTTTAGGATTCAGACAAAGTCTGTGAGTAACTTGGGCTGCTATAAGGCATCAAACTCTTTTGATACTTCCATGAATGCTATGCCTGTTAATTTCCATCTGTCCATTTTGGACAAGACTGTTTTGGTAAATAAATATGTAGGCCATGGTTCTACCTTGGAACCTCAAACATACAAATACTCAAAACTTACAAGATCAAGCCCAAGCTCGAATGAGAAAAAGAAATGGAGCAGGGTTTCTTTTTGCCAGAACTTCAACTTCAACTATGTAGGATTGTGGCACATTGAGGATCAGGGTATTTGTCCTTTCCAAACTGTGGTGCAATCTTGGAGTTGAAATATATAAGAAATAAGGGGGGAGTGCAGGTGTACTGTGTGCTTTGTGTTTTTGTGAGCTTACAAGATTTGAGCATTTGGGCTTGATCTTGTAAGTTTCAACCATTTGTATGTTCAAAGATCTAAGGTAGAACCATGTTTTTTGCCATTTCAAAAAACATATTGACTCTTCTGATGGACTCCACGGCAACTGAGATAGATTTTTGAGTAGGTTCTAAACTCTGTGATTGAACTATAATTGTATATATGAGTGTGACTAATTTTTAAAATAAATCTACTATTTATCTGCTTTGTATATGTAATTGTGAACAATTATCAATTTAATTATAAATCTGTAGAATTATGTCCTTCTTTTGCTACTGTCTGTTAATGAGCTTATTCTGTATTAAGATATGCTACTAGCAAAGGTATTGCAACTTTTTTCTCCTTTGTGTACTTTCTCCTTTTTATAGTGATGCATAGAGCTTTTCTGCCTGGGCCTCTGCTGAAAAGAGGTTTGCTGTTTCTGACCTAGTCAGACTATTCCACTAAACACATGTAAATAAGTAAACAACAGATAATACATCTTGGTTTGAAAGAACTAACTTACTAGGATGGATGATATTTGGGTAGTGGAATATCTATGGCAGATTTCCAAAGTTCAGGTAAGCGGCAGGCTGTTACTGAGCTGTTCATGATATACTGTACAGGCATGGACATGAATGTGTCACGTGTTAAGGACACAAATTTGTCACATGCTTAGGTTGGAGCAAGCATGTTAACTAATCAGACTCCACTGTTCCATAGTTTGGCAGACTTTTAAGAGTAAGATTTGTTTCCTGTGTGGTTATATATCTGTATATAAAGATAAAAGGAGTGTACTAACAAAGATAACCACATTGGTGGGCTTCTGCATTGACTTGGGCCATCAGAGATCACTTGGACTGTGTATGAAATAGTCTGCAAAGAGATCACTGGTGGCAGCTGAAAAGGTAATGTGGTGGATTTTTTGGATTACTAACATTGTCATATAACTCGTTCTACTAACCAGCTTGTTGGTCTTATAACAAAAGTCTTTAGAATTATCAAGCATCCTATTTTACTATTCTTTAAGAGATATAACCTTGAATTTGTTGACTATCTTTTACAACTATTCCTTACATAGAACTCATGAAACTTCACTTTTTGGATTCTGTTCCTGACATACCCTTGACTAGTGGTTATAATATACCCACTATCCTGACCAATGTATGAACTACCAGTGCATTTCTCTGGAGAAAAATATTTTCCATAGCCTGGCTATAGATCATCTTCGGAAGGTGCTCATCACTAAACATTGTTGAGATCACATATTTTGGGGGAAGTAATTAGCTAGGAATGAGGCACAGAGGGCACTAATTTACTGCATGGCATCACCTTTTTCTTTTATGGTGGACTCATGTTCAGTTCCTATGATTCACACAATCTGATTTCATTCACCTTGTTCAAAACCAGTCTATCAATGTCCCCAGAAAAGTCAATGACCTACTCATAATGAACTTAAATATCAGAAGTATAGCTAACAAAATTCAGGAACTCCATGCAAACCTATCTTTATACTTCCCTGACATAGGCCTACTGACAGAAACCTGGCTCAAACCAGACATCCCTGATAATGAAATTCTTCCCACAGGCTTTAGCATTCTAAGGCAAGATAGGAAAACAAAAAGAGGTGGTGGTATAGCCCTGCTCTTCAAAAACCATCTCATTATAGAGAGGGCTAACCTTAACCCTCCCACCATCTCTAACTCAGAAATACTCCTGGCTAAAATAAAACTCAACCAAAATAAAAATATAAACATCCTAGGTACATATATTCCTCCTGTCAATAATATAGACAAACTTGAAACCATCCTACACTGGTCCTCCAATTATCTCCACCAAGAGACCATTTTATTAAGGAACTTTAACATTAATTGTTACTCCTGCAACTCTAATAATCCTACTACCCATATCAACCTCTATGGCTTTACCCAATTAATCCAGTCCACTACAAGGTTTGACAAAGCTACTAAAAAGGAAGCTATCCTTGACTGGATACTCCCCAACTAGCCCAAACTTTCCTATAGTTCTGTTACCCTCCCTGAATCAGTCAGCAACCACCTCCCAACATATATAATACATCATCAGGCAAATCCTGCAAAAAAAAAAACAACTACCTACCACATCCGTAACACTAAAAACTTTAAGTCTCAAGATTTCATTACAGCCCACAAGCTATCCAGTTGGAATCCCCTCAAAACTCAACCCCTGGACAGTGCATTTGACTACTTTAACTCCACATTTTTAAACATTCTAGATAACCTGGCCCCCTTTTGGACAATACGAGCAAAATCCAATTACTCTCCTAGGCTAACTAAACAAACAAAATCACTCCTAAAAGAAAGGGATAAACCACGGCACGAATGGAACCAAAAAAAGTCAATAGCTACTCACCAGAAGTATCTCCACCTAACCCAGATAAGACTTGATAAGAAGAATTAATATACTAACTTAGAAACTAAATATCATAATAATCCCCAAATATTCCAGAACTCATTAAACAAACTATTGTGTCCTGGTCAAACCAAGACCCCCTCAACCAACAGCAAGTAATCCCCTAGAATGTATTCCTACCCAGTTTAATAAATACTTCATCAACACCATCAAAATGCTTACTAACCAGAACTCCCCATCACTGCCCATCAACCTAACAACTCTACTAGATAATAACACCTTCTCCTTAAAACTTGTCCCAACATATACCGTATAAAAATACTTGCTCAGGCTAAAACCCACAACACTGGCAGCTGACAGTCTACCCTCAAAGTTCTTAAAAATAGCAGCTGAAGCCATCTACTACTCAGTTTCTCTAATAATTAACTGTTCTATATCCGAGCAACACATCCCCACCCTATGGAAAATTGTACACATCATACCCCTACACAAAGGAGGTCCCTCCACAGACTTCTCCAACTATCTGCCCATAGCAATCCCATCCCCTCTATCAAAAATCCTCGAAAGGTGTGTTCACATCCAAGTACCTAACCATCTCCTTGACAATAACTTACACTCAGCATGGCTTCTGCCTCTACCACAGTACTATTACCACCCTCATTAGCTGCACTAATACCATTAGTCAACTTAAGAACAAAGGTGACCTAGTTTCAGCCATTTTCTTAAACTTATTGAAAGCATTCAACACAGTCTGCCATAGTAAACTAATCACCACCATGTCCAAACTAAACCTAAGCTATTCCACTCTAGCTTGGTTTCAGAACTATCTCACAGATCGACAACAAGCGGTGCAGTGGAACAAAACTCTTTCTCCCTTACTACCAGTAATAATGGGGGTGCCCCGAGGGTCTATTCTCAGCCCCCTCCTCTTTAACCTCTTTACAAATAATCTCCGAAATGCCACAACTCCTGCCACTCTTCTACAGTATGCAGACAACTCTACAGTCATATGTTCTGCCCCAACCCTATATGAACTACAAAACATAACCCAAACATCCTTCAATTCTATTGAATCATGGTTGACAGATGCCCAATTAATCCTAAACCCAAATAAGACCAAACTCATGCTCTTCATCCCCACTAAACCTGAAACCCAATCCACTCACTTCAACATCACATCCAGCAATAACACTCTGATTATACCTGTATCATCCACCAAACTTCTTGGTGTTACTATCTATCAAAATCTGAAGTTCAACTTGCACATTGCTCAAACTATAAAAAAAAGTAGACAAGAAAATAGGTGCCTTATATAGATGCAAAACCTACCTAACCACTAAGTCTAGAATAACCACAGCGAGAACTCATCTTCTGTCAATTCTACTGCATGCTTCACCCATCTTTACCAACCTCCCCAATTCAGACCTAAGCAAGCTAGAGGCTTGCTTAAATAAGATATCCAAGTTTGCTACTAGTTGTCTTATTAGAACTCATCACTGCAAGCCTCTAAGACAACTATCTTGGTTAGAACTCCCCCACCAGCTCATACTCACACAACTCTCTACTGCCCACCAAATGTTCTATAAACCTGAAATAACTCTAGCTCTGCAAGGCCTCCTCAACCCTCATAAAAGTACCCGTCCACTAAGATCCATTAATAAAGCACTAATTGAAGTAGCCAGGAGTAAATACAGCTCAGGTGACTCTCTAAACTCTTGCTACATTATTAAACTGTGGAACATCTTACCTCTCAAAATCAGAAGTTTAACTAGTTTAAAAAATTTCAAGCATCATATTAAAGCACATCTAACCAATACCTGGACTTGTACATGTACTGGGAATGGGTAGCCCATACCATTAATTAGCTCTTTGAAAAAGAAAAATTGTTAATAACCTATGCAATGAGCATCAAATTCAAGTCAAATGACTACATTTGTTTACTTTTGCTTCTCACTGCTTAGATCTAGTAGACATTAAGTCTCTAGCTTGCTGTGTCACCTGTACATATGACTAGCTATCCTAATTGTATACATTGTTCACAAATATACCTGTATATATGACTAGCTATCCTAACTGTACGCATTGTTCACAATATCATTACCTCCTACTATTGTACTAAAATTGACTTCTAGAAGCATTGTTATCTAAGATCCATGGTCAAATCTCCCACTCATGAAACTTTTCCCGGCTTACTCTTTTACCAACATGAATGTGTGTTACCATTTTATTTACTTTGTATTTTAAGAAGTTTTTTTCTATTATATCTTCATTGTATTTAAGATTTTTTTTCTACTAACAAAACTGTCTACTAACAACTGAGCTTTTGTCCCCGGGCCACTGCTGAAAAAGGGTTTTATGCCCAGCCAAACTCTCCTGGTAAACAAATATAAAATAAAATAAAATAAAATAAAAAAATAAAATTAAAACAAATACAGCATGCAGCACATCTGCCTTTATACCTGTAGAATTTTCAGAAAGGCTAATTTAACTGAAATCAATATATGATTGCCATACATTCATAGTAACAGTATTACTGGCAATGGCTTAAATAATATTTTCTCTGTGATACCTTTTATACACAGAAATGCTTTTAATAGTACTGTCGTAACTGCAGATGTTGCTTTTGCTGTTTAGTCAGCCAAATCTGTCTCTTCATGACCTCAGTGACTTTATCACATTAGGCCTTTCGGGCATATGAACTCATCGCAAAAGTTCAAGATCTGTCACTCCTGCAAAGAAAATTTAATTTGGGTATACTGACCAAAGCTAGTATCTTTATCTGTGCATTACCTACAAATGATCTCAAAAGAAAAATATTTATTAGTATTTTTATATTAGGTGATTGGTGAGCAATATTGTCATTTATGTAAGAAGGTCTGCTTTCAGTACTTTGAGACCCTATTGACATACTGTTTTGGATGTCAAGCTATCTCTGTGTAGAACTGTTACTTGCTGGACAATATCAAAATATGAATTGTGGCTGTAACTATTTCCTTTACCTCCACCGGTATGATGCCTGAGCTTCAGAAAATAACTGTGTATGGTGATATAGTCCTATTCATGTGTTACAGTAATCAATATTTCTAATACTTCATGTCTGTGATAGGGCTTTGAAGCAAATAAAGAGCTACATTTATGCTTTTCCTTATTCCAAACACATACAGTTTGTCCTCTCTAAGGAGAATGCACTTTATCCCTTCCAGTGTTAGCAGATTTCCCCATGTTGTCCTTCTCCCTTTGTTTTTTTTCTTCTTATCTCTTCCTGTTTTCTGTCCTTCAGCCTGGTTATGCAAGGTATTCTGTTTCTGAAGCCGTGCTGAAAGAGTAAACAAGTTGGTGCAGTTGTTATTGCAGGATGAGTGGATGCCCTGTATGGCCTAAGCTTGCTGTTTAATTGTTTTCAGAGTATCTCTTTAGATCTTGCAATTCTGGAAGGTTTGTTTATATTTGGCCTAAGGAGCTCTATTAGCCCATTGGCTTCTTGCCAGACAGGAATCATCTTTCTGTGGATAATTTGCTAGTATTATAAATTCATTAAAATTATATTTGTTAAAAGGAGAACTTTTTAATCTTTATTATCCCTGGAATTGCAGAAGTAGCAGCAGATAACATGCCAAGAGCTGAAACTACTACATGTTAGGTTGTAGATAGTATTGTTTATGTCATAGGAATCTCGAGCATGTGTCCAAGTATGTGTACATACGTATGTATGTATTTATTTGTTTACTGATTTATTTATTTGTGTATTTATTGTATGTTTTGTTGACCAGGTCAGTCCTGTGATCTATTTTCTGGGAAGAAATAAGTTGGTATGCTTATTCACTATGGAAAATTTGTCCATTTTCCTATTCTCTGTGGAGAAGTTGTTCAAGTGAGTGAGCTCCAGTATGGTGGAGGCTGAGAAATGTTTGGACATGGTTATTATAGATCAATGCGCCATGCTAAATGAAAATGCTTTCGATATTGTGGTGACTACTTAGTCAAGCGGTGGAATGGATGATGAAATATTGAAAAATCTGTTTTCAGAAAGTGAGGTGGCAACTAGGAGAGAAGCATCATGGGTTGAAATGGTTAAAGCAGTTTCTATTGGTGGGGATAGCCAAGCCAATGATAGTTCACCAGTTAATGTTTTGAAAGATGCACTCTATGAAACTAGGAAAGACTCTGGTTGCAAGCTCAAGAAAGTAGTGGAGATACTGCAGGAATGCTAACAGCATATATAGAGACAATCTGAAAATGAAGTATAATTAAAGTTGACTGTGTCCACAACCTTAGTTTAGCCCACTGTGAGTCAAAAATCTTTAAAAAGTATGCAACCAGATGTGGTCACCAGAGAGGTTGTCCACCATGATTTCTCAGTAAACAGAGAAAGAGCCCAAACTGCAATGCTGGAAGAAGCAGCTATAACAGACAAATAGTAGATATTAGAGGACACTGTCACAGTCAGTGTCCTCGACAGGGCACATCTGCCTCTACACTGCAGAATGATCCAGTCAAACCTAACATAAAATCAATTCCATGACAGAGACATAGTTAAATGCTTTTGTTTGGACAGAGACACCATACAGCAGTTGAAAGACATGTACTGCCTTTACATGGAATCTCACGGGATCTGGGGAGTATCAGTCCTTGTGGACACAAAGGTATGTGCATGATTTAGACTTTCCAAAGACCATTAAGGGACATGCTGGTATATAACAAGCATTTGCTCACAAATACGCCAGTTTCTTGATGTTTGTGGTACGGCATGTGAAGGATCAAATGTGATTTTCTAAGACCACAGATTAACGGAACAGTACTTTGCAAGCATTCCACAAACTGATCCATTTTCCAGAGGATCTAGGGGCCATTAATTTGACCCACATTCCTATCAATACCTTACCTGGTCCACAAGGACAAAGATAGATCAGTTGCCCAGGTGCAGGCCTTTAGGGATCATGATCATCAACAGCCTTTGGGAGCAAATGTAGTACTGGCATTTATTTAAGAAACCATAAGGCTATTGCAGTTTCGTAAATGAATGCTGATTCTACATTCACTGTTGCAGTTAGAAGCCCAGTGAACTAGTGAATATAGCAAGGTGCTTGCTGTAATCGTACAGTTGTAATAAGTGACTTGATTTATTTGTTTATTTATTTATTTACTTATTTACTTACTTACTTACGTATCTGTCTATTTATTTTTCACCTCAAGTTCAGCAAGTCCTATCTTTTTTATCTTCAAGTTTGGGTTGAGGGAATTCAGTCTGGGGAATTGCCCAAGGTGCCAGACTCCTAGCTATGGCTCTGTTCTCAACATATTCACCTCTACCAAGTATTTTTTATTCAGTATTCCATTCCCATGTCCACTATATTCCACATCTGCTCCATAGACACAGACATTGTGGATCACAACAAAGTCGTCTCTATTTGAGCCACATACCTGAGATCACAGTACTTTACACATTCCCACACCTAATTCCTTATCAGACTACTGCTACTCACACCTAATAATTTGACGGTGGGTGCTCCACCACCATCCTGGGTGCCATCCATAGTCTGGCCACTTCACAGTCTAAAGGGTGTTCAGCTAAGCTTCCATCGCCCTTGTTGTTACTGTTTGCATTTTATGTACTGTTCACATGCCATACACAGGGGGACTGGTTAGATGGCATTTTCTTTCTTTATTTATTTTTTTATTCCTTTATTTTTGTTCCCCCAGGACCTTGGCTGATGGCTGCTCTACCTTTGTTCAGCTGGCCCTTTCATTCTGGTAGAATAGGAGATGGGCACTGCCAAGCTAAGTTTGAATGCTATGTCCCATGTGCCATTGTCTAGGAAACCCCAATTAGCTCTCTTTTACCTGGTGAGAGTGGGGGGGATAGAGAGTGGGCTAGCCAGCTTGTACTGGGATGGACCTACCCTCTCGCCATGGCAGTAACCCCTCTGTAGCTACTCAGAACCTGCAATCTCTATCTCCTAATGGGAATCATCTCTTGACAAAGCAATTTCCCCTTGGCTATTTAGTGTTAATGCACTACAGTAGTGCAAGCTTGGCCAGCTGTGAATTCCACTAGGAAAACTAGCTTAACTAGCCTGATCTGCAAGGCCATGGAACGCGTTATCATGGACCTTATAAACAAGGACATTGGCAACCTCCAAACATTTGACCCCACATAGTTTGGTTTTGTCAAAGGGAAAGCATGCCTATCAAACTTGGTCAGCTTCTTCAAAACAGTCACCAAAGCCATGAATGAGGGGAAGATGGTGCACACCACCTTCCTTGACCTAGCCAAAGCCTATGACACTATTCTCCAGTCAGGCATAATAGATAAACTCTCCCAGCTAGGCATCAACCTGTATGTTACCAGATGGGTAGCTAAATGGTTCTCTGATAGAACTCACTCAGTCAAAATCGGGGAAGCCACCTGTAGTAGTAGACCCGTAAACAGTGGTGTACCTCAAGGATTGGTCATGGGACCTCCACTGTTTGGGATATACTTTTCTGAGGTGCAAGCCAAAACCAGTGATCTGTGGCTGACCAAGTCTGCAGATGGCTGCAAGCTGAGCACTGTCTTAGATTCTCCTAGTGATGTGGACATCCTCCAAGAGGGCCTTACCCAAACTAATGACTGGTGCCAGGGGCATGGACTCAAACTGAATGCCAAGAAATGCATCATTATCCCCTTTGGGAAAATGTTGCCCCCACTAATTATCACATTAATAACATTAATAATAAAGCACTAAGCACGCAAGCAGTAGTGAGAGACTTGGGCACCCAGGTTGCTAGCAATCTGACTTTTAACCACCACATTGCCTCCATTGTATAGAAGGTTTTCTACATGGCCAACCTCATAAGTAAGGGTATTTCATCCAGGAACAAGGAGGTCCTAACATCCCTGTACTCCTCCCTTATCAGACCCATTATCGAGTACAATGCCCCCATCGGCATGGACCTTGCCAAGCACATGCAGCAGCAGGAGAGACCACAGAGGTTCCTGACCAGGAAAATCCAGGGTCTCAAACATCTGTCCTATACAAATAGGCTAAAATCCCCATCCCTCTACTCAGTCTTGTACATACTGCTCAGAGGTGACCTGTGTCTGGCATACAAGGCCATCTCAGACCCAGCCTTGATTGAGTTGCTGCATATCCATAAGTCAAAATCCAGTCGGGCAACCTGCACGCAAGGCCTAAACTGGGTCTTTGACATTAATCGAACTTGTTGGCAGGATAGATTTGTGTCCCAGAGACTCCCCCATCTGTGGAATAGACTCCCTCTCCAGGTTAGGCAGAGTACCTCTCTAGCCCTCTTTAAGAGGAACCTGGACGACTGGATGGGAAACAGAAAATACACGGCTGGCAATGGGTGCTTACCCTCATCCTCCACAACTAACTCTTTTGTGCATCAGATTTGCTAATCAAACTCAGGTTGCCTGGGATGTAGTTAGGGTTTATCCATATAGGTCACAGCCTGGCTCAGTTGCATTTAATCTTGATCCTCATGATGCACATGTACTGCTGTACTACTTTTTTTGTCTGACATCTGTATTGTTTTTGTTTTCATTTGCACAGTTACCAACAGTTTATTCATACAGGTACTGTACTTCTAAACACTGTAGCACACATCACTGATAACTGATTTTGTTTTTTTAAGTTTCTCTCTCTTTATTAGTATACTTTCTTTAATTTGTTTGTGATATTTTGTTTGTATCCATTTATTTCATATTTTATGCAGTGTCTACCATAGCAGTGAGTGCGCTGTAGCAGTGGCCACCACACCCCAAATGTCTCCAGGACAGCCCTCTTTCTGCAGGGTGATGTAGGGCACTCATCCAGTAGGAGGCAACTTGAAAGTTTTCCTGTTGGCCACTCAAGGCCAGTCTCCAGTGGGGATGTAGATACCCCATTAGGGTTTCCATCAGTGGATTTTGGTATGTCACCTGGCAGGAGGTGGAAGGCCTGTTGACAGCCTTGGTGGAGCAACAGCTGGACATGCACAGTGGCAGCATGGAATGTGTCCACATGTGACTAGCAGAGTCATGCAACTACCTGGCTCTGTCCTATGTGCCAACAGTGGCTGGAACCAGCCATGAGGATGGTCACGGAGGTGGCTGACCTCAGGTGGATGGGATACTGTCATGTGGCAGTCAGCTGACATGCCACCCTATCCACCATCATGCTGTGTCCTGCCCTCTCAAGTTATTAGTTCAATCCTCTCAATCACCAATTGTTCTTTATCTCTTTGTCTGCATCTCTCTTTTGTTCAGCTCCTCCCTTTTAATCTTTGTCTGCCTTTTGTGTTTCAGTGTCCCTGCTTCTAATCCTTTAACACTTTTTCCTGACCGCAGCTTCCTCTTGCTACCTCCCCCCTTTACCCTTTTTAGAAATATGAAAGAATTGATATCTGTCTCAAAACAAGCTTTGTTTTCTCTCCCAGTGCCACTTTCTCCTTCCCCTTGTCCAACTGTGTATTCCATTGCTTTTGCCTCCCCCTTTCTGCCTGTTCAGTAAACCCACTTCTTTCCCATTTGTGTTAGAAAAATTGGTGGGAACTTTGCTCTATAACCAATCTCTCACCCCCTACCCATTGTAGCAGCTCATCATCATGCATGTGATTGTTCATCATTGCAAGTGTGTTTGGCTTTTGACGTCATATGACTGCCATCACACTGCCCCATAATTTTGTCTAACATCAAAGACTGAAACAATACTAATTTCATGAACCTTAATTATACTTTGACTTGGGAATGGGTTCCATTCCTATCATGTTATTAGAAACTCAAAAGACTTGGAGAAATTACACCTAGAGAGACCCCACCATAACTTGGCCTGTTGATTTTCACCAATGAATTCCCCATTTAGTCTGACCCCATGGAACAACATGACTCCTACTGCATAGCTAATCAGCTTTGGATCGCATTCCTCTACTCTGTCTGCACTATTTGACTTTTATGCAACTGCATAAACAATTTTTTTCTGAATTAGTCCCAAAGTGTAGGGGAACAGTGGGATATGAGTGCTCATAAAAAATGAAAGATGAAGTTATAAAAGTATTTAAAGTATCATGCAAAAAAGTATACTTTAAGGGAAATTTGGTAGGAGTGACTGAATTTATGGCTAGAGAAATGGAACTGAATTTACTGAATCAAGTATTTTTTTTTAGTTTCTTTACATTTGTTTTTGCCATGGATGAGATAAAGGAATGCAAAGAGAATATCTTAGGCATATTTGTGCATAAAAGTATAAAGAATATTTGGAGAAACACTGCCTGGCTAAACGAAGGTAAGATCTTACTCACAGAAAATTCAATACAATCAGAAGTACTGGACATATAACTCAGTCTTCATGATGGTAAACAAGGATATGGTGCTACGTTTGGATGGATATAAGCTAGTAACGGTCGAGCAGTTGACAGGCACCAGGATAGAAAGGGAAGAGGGAACTGACTGTCAATGTGGAGGACAAAGCATAAAAAACAGATAGCCTATCTCCAAGGGTCCCCAAGAGTCCCCAAGAGTCTGACTAGCATGCTGGTAGGTCACCAAAGTTCCCCAAAAAGTCAAAGGCGGGTGCAGAAGTGCCTGAGAACTGGAAGACCAGTGTGACATCCATCTACAAGGAAACGGCAGGCCTATTATTCTAATAGCAGTGGCTGAGAAGTAGGAAAGAAAGATAATCCTGAG